>NW_028270162.1:2814022-2974022 GCF_037043375.1 Chiloscyllium plagiosum | reverse complement strand
TCGCTCTGTCCCTCTAACATTCTCTCTGTGTCTCTCTCTCGCTCTGTCCCTCTCACATTCTCTCTCTCTCCAATTCTGTCTCTCTCCCTGTATCTCTCGGTCTCCCTCTGTCCCTCTCTTTATCTGTCTCCCTCTCTCTCTGCTTCACCCTCTGTATCTCCCTCAGTCTCTCTCGGTGTCTGTCTCTCTCTATGTCTCTTTCTCTCGCTCTCCCCCCCTCCCTCTCTGTGATGTCTGTAAGTTTCCTGGTGTTGGGAATGCAGGAAGTGAGATTTGGGAAGCAACTGCATTGTCCTGGAGGGAACTACTGTTCCATGTGGAGGAGAGTACAGAGGGATATACAAACAAGGATAAGAATTGAAAGATTAAATTGTTGTCAGAATGGAGGGCACATTGGTGAATGAGCTTAAACCTGCCGGGGTTTTGTGGAGGTGGGGTGGGGTGGGGATGGCGGTGTTTCAAATGAGCTGAGGTTTGGAGCCAGGAGAGGGGGCCAGGGGTTGGCGGGGGCAGGGAGTTAAGGAGCGTCCCAGTCTCGTAGCAGTGAGGAATCCATGAGGATGTCAGCAGCAGCTGACCCTGGGACAAGGAGATGCAGGAGGTTACAGGAAAGAGGAGGACTTTCCAGTGAATGTGGTCATTAACGTAGTGCTCTGAGTGAGATTTAGATCAATGTCACCCGGTTGTCAGGGAGATAGAGAAAATGATGAGAAACAGATGCCTTGGTGAGGACTAAACCCAAAGGAATTCAAACCTTTCAGCAACAAACATCATCATCACTGCCATTTGCAGATGAAAATTACAAAGAATAATTTGATTTCAAAGACTTTGACGCCCCAAATCTAACTTTATCAGAGGTTACAGTGAATTATTTATTCATCAGAAATGTGGCCATTTCACTCATTGTGCATGTGCTGGCTCTTTGAAAGAGTCATCATTCAATTAATTTGGAAGAGGCCTAGCAGACTTGAAATGTCAACTCTGTTTCTCTCTCCACAGAGCCTGCCTGACCTGCTGAGTTTCTCCAGCACTGTCAGTTTTTTCCCCAATTAATCCCAGTCTCTTTGACCTGTGCCCTTCCCTTGACCCTGCCTGATTTCATGCTTCACGCATTTTCCCAAATCCCTGGAGAAAGTTACTTTTCCAAAATATAATTTTGTCTGACAATACTGGAATGGAAAGGCATCTCATCAATTCTGATACATAGTGCTTTCGACGCTCTGTAAACCAATTTATATTCAACAGGATTCGGAGCCTGGTATGCTGTTAGAACATAGAACATAGAACAATACAGCACAGAACAGGCCCTTCGGCCCACGATGTTGTGCCGAACATTTGTCCAAGCTTAAGCACCCATCCATGTACCCATCCAATTGAAGAGAATGAAGAGGATTTTGTTTCTGACTGGAAGTGAAACATTAGGCAGGATGAGTTTTGTCCATTCCCACGTTCCTGAGGCTGAGATCACTCCCAGCACCAAACAGATCCCTCCATACTGTGAACGAACCTGCTGTGTTTATTCACCCACACACTTCCAGAACCTCACCGTCTACATCACTCTGTCTGAGTTGGTGATCTAACTATAACGTCTCTGGACAAAACAGCACAGCCATATCAATGCTCAGACCTCATCAGACATGAGAAAGACAACACAAAGACTGATTGGAGATGCTTGCGACCCATTGCTGATTATCTGGAATATTGCGCTCACCTCTAGCAGTAACACAGCTCCTTCATGTTCCTTCTTAGCTTCAACCTGCGCCTGCACCAACAGGTAAAGGAAACACCTGTTTTAATACACGTTCACAAATACAAATAAACATCACTTTGTTCAGGAAAAGCCCATTCAGCCCATCAAATCACTCCCATCATTAGATGGACTGTACCTCAACTCCATTTGCTCACTGCCTGGCTGTATCCCTTGACAATATGAACATTGGCTGCAGTATTTCAGATGGAGGGAGAGTAGTTAGCAATCAGGTCAGTTTAACTTTAGCAGTGAGTGAGTTATTGAAAGGAGCCTATCACCAAGATCAGAGAGACGGGCTACACGGGCTACACTAATCTGATTACTTTTCCCTCCCCCCCCCCTCGCCACCTTCAGCATCAATACCACCTTGCCCCCCCCACCAGCTGTGAGGAAGGGTTCACTCTCTCTCTCACTCAAAGATGCTGCCAGACGTGCTGAGTTTCTCCAGTGTTCTCCGTGTCTGTAATGTGGTCGAGGCTGACAGGGGAATCAGTGAGTACAAGGGGACGGGGCACTGACTGGGTCAGAGGGGTAACACGGTGAAAGCATTCACCATTTCGGGTGGGGCCAGGTATGAACAGCCAGATCTGACCGGGTAGAGGGGCAAGCTCAGGTTTCCAAACTGAGAGCGGGTTTGTTGTGAGAGACACAGGCAACTGGTTCTTCTGAGATCACCCCTGGGCGAACATGCTGCCACTCACCCATCTTGGTCATACTAGCCCCTAGGGCTTACTGGTGTCAATGAGTGAAGGACTGACCCAGCAGAAACACACATCCCTGAACAACGACCGAGCAGAGATAGACTGGACTGGGACTTTCATTGGAGCAGTTTGCCTTTTCCACAATGTTGGAGTCGAGAGGGTGGTGCTGGAAAAGCGCAGCAGGTCAGGCAGCATCCGAGGAGCAGGAAAATCAACGTTTCGGGCAAAAGCCCTTCATCAGGAATGTTCCCTGGATCATGTATGATTCCAATTCAACTCTGTTCAGGAAAAGCTCAAATACTTCCTTCCTGAGAAACTCAATTTCTCACAATCTACCCTCCAAATCCGGTTACTAGTAATGATCACAGCTGACCCTGGTTTAAGGCTGGTTAACAATATTAACACTTGGTTAGAGACCTGGTTATGTCCTCAGAGACAGTACCCAGGCCTCAGGCCTCAGCAATCTGTACACTGTACAACTTACAAACATCAAACAGGAATGGATGAGCCTCTTCCAGATAGAGACATTTCGATATTAAGGCTGGAGCGAGTCCAAACCCTCCGAGTTAACCCTTTCAGCCCAACTGCCTTCTACCACAGTGATGTAGCAGCTGTCTCAAACTGTGCCTGATCGCAGTGAGCTCAGGTCTGCGCTCTGTAAATTGGCGGGTAAGGTTAGCCTTGGGGTGAGGAAGCAGTGTTGGTTCACCAGGAAGATACTGGCATTAAAGGGATTAAAATGATCATTTTATGTAGATCATAATCCCTTGAATTTTGGAGGTTAACCAGTGAGGGTATTGAGGTGTTTAAAATGTTTAACCAGATTTGAAGGATACATTGGGAAAAACTGGGCCCCTCAGCAGGGACTTATTTCAATAATTGTACAGGAATAATGGATGGTCCATGGTACATTCCGGAACAGGCAAACTGCCCCAATGACTAAGGCCTTGGATTTAGGGAGGGGAAGAGGCGGAAAGGGGAGGAGGAGAGTGGGGGAGCGGTGGCGCTGGGGAGAGGGGAGAGGGGAAGTGGGAGGTGGTTTAGGGAGGGAGTTCCAGAGTTCAGGCCCCAGGCCCATGGTCTGACCCACCCCCACACTGACCCTCCCAGGCCCCAGGCCCTAGGGCCTGACCCACCCCCACACTGCCACAGGCCCTGGGTCTGACCTACCCTCACACTGCTCCTCTCAGGCCCCAGGATCCAGGCCCAGGGTCTGACTCACCCCCCCACCCCCAGGCTCCAGGTCCTTAGTCTGACCCACCCCCACACTGCCCCAGGACCCAGGGTGTGACCCACCCCCACACTGTCCCAGACCCAGGCCCAGGGTGTGACCTACCCTCACACTGCCCCAGGCCCAGGCTCAGGCCCAGGGTCTGACCCACGCCCACACTGTCCCAGGCCTAGGCCCAGGGTCTGACCCAGCCCCACACTGTCCCAGGCCTTGGCCCAGGGTCTGACCCACCCCCATCCCGGTCCTCCCAGGCCACAGGCTCCAGGGTCTGACCCAGCCCCACACTGATCCTCCCAGGCCCTGGATCTGTCCCACCCCATGCTGCCCCCACCCCTGCCCCCGGCACAGGTGTGACACACCCCCACACTGCCCCCTCCCCCGGTCCAGGTGTGACCCACCCCACACTGCCCCCCCCCAGGCCCAGGTGTGAAACACCCCCACACTGCCCCCCCCCCCGGTCCAGGTGTGACCCACCCCACACTGCCCCCCCCAGGCCCAGGTGTGACTCACCCCCACACTGCCCCCACCCCCCAGGCCCAGGTGTGACTCACCCCCACACTGCCCCCACCCCGCAGGCCCAGGTGTGACTCACCCGCACACTGCCCCCCCCCCCCAGGCCCAGGTGTGACTCACCCCCACACTGCCCCCCCCAGGCCCAGGTGTGACCCACCCCACACTGCCCCCCCCCCCCAGGCCCAGGTGTGACCCACCCCACACTGCCCCCCCCCCAGGCCCAGGTGTGACCCACCCCACACTGCCCGCCCCAGGCCCAGGTGTGACTCACCCCCACACTGCCCGCCCCAGGCCCAGGTGTGACTCACCCCCACACTGCCCCCCCTCCCCCCCAGGCCCAGGTGTGACTCACCCCCACACTGCCCCCCCCCCCCCAGGCCCAGGTGTGACCCACCCCACACTGCCCGCCCCAGGCCCAGGTGTGACTCACCCCCACACTGCCCGCCCCAGGCCCAGGTGTGACTCACCCCCACACTGCCCCCCCCAGGCCCAGGTGTGACTCACCCCCACACTGCCCCCCCCCCCCAGGCCCAGGTGTGACTCACCCCCACACTGCCCCCCCCAGGCCCAGGTGTGACCCACCCCACACTGCCCCCCCCCCCCAGGCCCAGGTGTGACCCACCCCACACTGCCCCCCCCCCAGGCCCAGGTGTGACTCACCCCCACACTGCCCCCCCCCCCGGCCCAGGTGTGACTCACCCCCACACTGCCCACCCCAAGCCCAGGTGTGACTCACCCCCACACTGCCCCCCCCCTCCAGGCCCAGGTGTGACTCACCCCCACACTGCCCCCCCCCTCCCCAGGCCCAGGTGTGACTCACCCCCACACTGCCTCCCCCCAGGCCCAGGCCCAGGTGTGACTCACCCCCACACTGCCCCCCCCAGGCCCAGGTGTGACCCACCCCACACTGCCCGCCCCAGGCCCAGGTGTGACTCACCCCCACACTGCCCCCCCCCCCCCAGGCCCAGCTGTGACTCACCCCCACACTGCCCCCCCCAGGCCCAGGTGTGACCCACCCCACACTGCCCCCCCCAGGCCCAGGTGTGACTCACCCCCACACTGCCCCCCCCCCCCAGGCCCAGGTGTGACTCACCCCCACACTGCCCCCCCCAGGCCCAGGTGTGACCCACCCCACACTGCCCCCCCCCCCAGGCCCAGGTGTGACCCACCCCACACTGCCCCCCCCCCAGGCCCAGGTGTGACTCACCCCCACACTGCCCCCCCCCCCCAGGCCCAGGTGTGACTCACCCCCACACTGCCCCCCCCAGGCCCAGGTGTGACCCACCCCACACTGCCCGCCCCAGGCCCAGGTGTGACTCACCCCCACACTGCCCGCCCCAG
This sequence comes from Chiloscyllium plagiosum, assembly GCF_037043375.1. Taxonomy (NCBI): domain Eukaryota; kingdom Metazoa; phylum Chordata; class Chondrichthyes; order Orectolobiformes; family Hemiscylliidae; genus Chiloscyllium; species Chiloscyllium plagiosum. The sequence goes on along the minus strand of NW_028270162.1, from coordinate 2,968,486 downwards.
GCCCAGGTGTGACTCACCCCCACACTGCCCCCCCCAGGCCCAGGTGTGACTCACCCGCACACTGCCCCCCCCCCCCAGGCCCAGGTGTGACTCACCCCCACACTGCCCCCCCCAGGCCCAGGTGTGACCCACCCCACACTGCCCCCCCCCCCCAGGCCCAGGTGTGACCCACCCCACACTGCCCCCCCCCCAGGCCCAGGTGTGACCCACCCCACACTGCCCGCCCCAGGCCCAGGTGTGACTCACCCCCACACTGCCCGCCCCAGGCCCAGGTGTGACTCACCCCCACACTGCCCCCCCTCCCCCCCAGGCCCAGGTGTGACTCACCCCCACACTGCCCCCCCTCCCCCCCAGGCCCAGGTGTGACTCACCCCCACACTGCCCCCCCCCCCCAGGCCCAGGTGTGACTCACCCCCACACTGCCCCCCCTCCCCCCCAGGCCCAGGTGTGACTCACCCTCCGAAGGAGCTCGATCTCTTGCTGCTTGCTCTTGAGAACGGCGAGAGCCTCCACATGCTCCAACTCCAACTGTTGGCGACGACCAGCAGCTTCACGCATATGCTGCATACCAAGGGAAAGGAGGACATCAGGAATGGCCACGGTTTAAACCAGGATCCCAGAAACAGGGAGAGAGAGAGAGAGAGTGGGAGAGAGCAAGAGAGTGTGACTGAGAGTGAGGGAGACAGTGTGAGAGAGAGTGAGGGAGACAGTGTGAGAGAGAGTGACAGAGAGTGTGAGGGAGAGAGAGTGACAGAGTGTGGGGGGGAGAGAGAGTGACAGAGTGTGGGGGGAGAGAGAGTGACAGAGTGTGGGGGGGAGAGAGAGTGACAGAGTGTGGGGGGGAGAGAGTGACAGAGAGTGAAAGAGAGAGTGACAGAGAGAGAGTGACAGAGTGTGGGGGGAGAGAGAGTGACAGAGTGTGGGGGGAGAGAGAGTGACAGAATGTGGGGGGGGAGGTGAGAGAGAGAGAGCGCACACACAGAGAGAGGTGAGGATGAGAGAGTGAGTGAACACCGTGCAGGTATGACCCCAATGTCGATCAGTAATATACCTCACAGTCCCCTGTCCATCCAGTTCACTGGGTGATGTCCCTATTCCACTGGCTCCAGCCTATTGGCCTTGTGGGATTTTAGCTGCTAGGCTTTGAGCCCCAAGAGCCTTTCTCCCTAAAGCCCTCCACCTCAACGTCCAGACACTCCCTCAAACCTACCTGTGAAATCCCCTCCCCAACAGCCACCCTCGCCATCTTTGTGAAGCAGCTTGGACATTTTACGGTGTTAAAGGTGCCAAATAAATCCCAGTTGCAATGAAGACTGCCCTGGATCACAGCCCAGAGGCCAGAATAATAAACAGCTGTTAGAATGACGTTCCGAGCAGGACTGATGAGCTGTAATTATTAACGTCCCCTCTAGTACACGCAGCCAGACTCCGACAATCGTCATTTCCCAACAGATTCCAGAATCATGAATTAAGGGGAACGATCATCACAGCAACACCAGCACACCTTCCCAACACCAGCACACCAACAGCAGCACACCTTCCCAACACCAGCACCAGCACACCTTCCCAACACCAGCACACCTTCCCAACACCAGCACACTTTCCCAATACCAGCACACCAACACCAGCACATCTTCCCAACACCAGCACTCTTTCCCAATACCAGCACACTTTCCCAATACCAGCACACCAACACCAGCACACTTTCCCAATACCAGCACACCAATACCAGCACACCTTCCTAACACCAGCACACCTTCCCAACACCAGCACACTTTCCCAATACCAGCACACCAACACCAGCACACCTTCCCAATACCAGCACACTTTCCCAACACCAGCACACTTTCCCAATACCAGCACACCAACACCAGCACACCTTCCAATAGCACCACACCTACCTCCAGATGCTCTGGTTTCCTCCCACAGTCCAAAGATGTGCAGGTTAGGGTTGGTTGGCTCGGCTAAATTGTCCCATAGTGTCCAGGGATATGTAGGTTAGGTGTATTAGTCAGTGGTAAATATAGGGGAATGGGTCTGGGTAGGTTACTCTTTGGAGGGTCAGTGTGGACTAGTTGGGCTGAAGGGCCTGTTTCCACACTGTAGGGAATCGATGGTCTCTGAGCATGTACTCTGGGTGGAGAATTTCAATGTCTGAGCACTCAATGGCCTACTCTGTGCTGTATGAGCTGATGACTGTGGATGTTGTCTCCATGGATTTTGATAAGGCTTTTGACATGCTCCCTCAGTAGGCTCATCCGGAAGGATCCCAGAAACAGGGAGAGAGAGAAAGAGAGAGAGTGGGAGAGAGCAGGAGAGTGCGACAGAGAGTGAGAGAGGGAGGCTGTGGTGACATGGCTGTATGGATTCAGTATTGGCTTGCCCATAGAAGGCAGAGGGTAGTGATGGTAGGGTGTTTTTCAGCTGGAGGTCCGTGACGAGTGGTGTTCCACAGGGATCTGTATTGGGATCCCTGCTGTTGGATATATATGTATACAAATGACTTGGATAAAAATGTAGGTGTGTGACTTACAAAGATCATTGCAGACAATACAAAGATGGGTGGAGTTGTGGATTGTGTAGGAGGGATATGTATCAGTTGGAGAAATGGGTGGAGAAATGGCAGATGGCATTTAATCCATGTAAGTGTGAGGTGCTGCACTTTGGGAGATCAAATGTTAAAGAAAAATATATATAGTTATTGGCAGGACACTGAAACAGCATTGTGTACAGAGGGATCTTGGGGTTCAAGTCCTTAGCTCCTTGAAAGTGGCTACGCAGGTAGATAGGGTGGGAAAGGAGGTGTAAGGTGTGCCTGTCTTTATTGGTCAGGGAACTGCCTACAAGAGTCAGGATGGCCTGTTACAGCTTTATGAGACTTTGGTTTGGCCACACTTAGAGTATCGTACTCAATTCTGGTCACCACATTATAGGAAGGATGTGGAGGCTTTGGAGAGGGAGGAGAAGAGGTTTCCCAGGATGCTGCCTGGATTAGAGGGTATGAGCTACAAGGAGAGGCTAGAAAAACTCAGGTTGTTCTCTCTGGAGTAACGGAGGCTGAGGGGAGACTTGATTGAAGGCTATAAAATTATGTGATGCATACGTAGGGTTTTTCCCAGAGTTGAAATGTTTAATACTGGGGGGAGGGGGGCATGCATTTAAGGTGAGAGGGGGAAAGTTCAAAGGAGACGTGAGGGGCAAGTTTTGACCCAGAAGGTGATAGGAGAACATGCTGCCAGGGATGGAGGTGGAGGCAGATAGGGGTGACGAAGGGACTTCTAGATAAACACATGGGTATACAAGGAATGTAGGGATATGGACCAAGGGCAGGCAGAAGGGATTAGTTTAATTTGGTGTCAGGTTTGGCACAATATCGTGGGCTGAAGGGCCTGGTACTGTACTGTACTGTTCCATGTTCTATGGATACAGGGAAAGCAGTGGCTGCTGTGAATGAACGGGGCTCCATGTGATACTGATGCTTACTGTTTCCAGTGACTGGTCTCACTTCCAAAGAAACTAATTAAATGTTTGGAATGATGTTGAATGTTAGTGAACCTGTCACATTGTATAGGAGCCTGCAGTGGCTGCAGTTAAAATAGAAACTGGTTACAACAGAGCCCTGCTTTAGGAATGTAATTAGACTAGGGAGACGTCAAACATCATTTCACACAGAGTCCAGAATAGCAGGAGCTTAACTGAGGCCTGGGGTCCGAAATCTGGTTACAAAATGGAGGGCAACAAACAACATTATCATTGGCTTGCCTGATGACCTTACAGTTATCATTTCCAGAACTATCCTCAACCTCCAGGTACTTACACATCTATTAATTTGGAATTGTTTCTGAGCCTCTCTGGCAAGGACACCATTTCTCCTGCTCCCCCCAACCCCCCCCATCTACAAACAGAGATGCTAGCAGAGCGGCCATCTTGAACAGGAGCCAGTCATTGAGAAAACTGAAGAGATTGGGGAGACACTGAATGAATACTTTTCGTCAGTATTCAATCAGGAACAGGACATTGTTGTCAATGTGAATACTGAGTCACAATTAAGTAGAATGGATGGCTTTGAGGTATGTAGAGAAGAGGTGTTGGAAATTCTGGAAAGGGTGAAAATAGATAAGTCCCCTGGGCCTGATGGCATTTATCCTAGGATTCTCTGGGAAGCAAGGGAGGAGATTGCAGAGCCTTTGGCCTTGATTTTTATGTCCTCGTTGTCTACAGGAGTAGTGCCAGAAGATTGGAGGCTAGCAAATGTGGTTCCCTTGTTCAAGAAGGGGAGTAGGGATAACCCTAGTAACTATAGGCCGGTGAGTCTCACTTCTGTTGTGGGCAAAATCTTAGAGAGAATTGTAAGGGATAGGATTTATGAACATCTGGATAGGAATAATGTGATCAAGGATAGTCAGCATGGTTTTGTGAAGGGCAGGTCGTGCCTCACAAACCTTATTGAATTCTTTGAGAAGGTGACGAAGGAGGTTGATGAGGGGAAAGCAGTAGATGTGGTATATATGGATTTTAGTAAGGCGTTTGATAAGGTTCCCCATGGTAGACTACTGCAAAAAATACGGAGGTATGGCATTGAGGGTGAGTTGGAGGTTTGGATTAGGAGTTGGCTGGCTGGAAGAAGACAGAGGGTAGTAGTTGATGGCAAAGGTTCATCTTGGAGTGCCGTCACTAGCGGTGTTCCGCGAGGATCTGTTTTGGGACCGTTGCTATTTGTCATTTTTATAAATGACCTGGAGGAGGGGTTAGAAGGTTGGGTGAGCAAGTTTGCGGATGATACGAAAGTCGGAGGAGTTGTAGACAGTGAGGAAGGATGTGGCAGGTTACAGCGGGATATAGATAAGCTGCAGAACTGGGCAGAAAGGTGGCAAATGGAGTTCAATGTAGCTAAGTGTGAGGTGATTCACTTTGGTAAGAGTAATAAAAAGATGGGGTACTGGGCTAACGGTCGGATACTTGGTAGTGTGGATGAGCAGAGGGATCTTGGTGTCCATGTACACAAATCTTTGAAAGTTGCCACCCAGGTAAATAGTGTGGTGAAGAAGGCATATGGCGTACTGGCTTTTATTGGTAGAGGAATTGAGTTCCGGAGCCCTGAGGTCATGTTGCAGTTGTATAAGACTCTGGTGCGGCCACATCTGGAGTATTGTGTGCAGTTTTGGTCGCCATACTATAGGAAGGATGTGGAGGCACTGGAACGGGTGCAGAGGAGGTTTACCAGGATGTTGCCTGGTATGGTAGAAAGATTGTATGAGGAAAGGCTGAGGCACTTGGGGTTGTTTTCATTGGAGAAAAGAAGGTTTAGGGGTGACTTGATAGAGGTGTACAAGACGATTAGGGGTTTAGATAGGGTCGACAGTGAGAACCTTTTTCCACGTATGGAGTCAGCTATTACAAGGGGGCATAGCTTTAAATTAAAGGGGGGTAGGTATATGACGGATGTTAGGGGTAGGTTCTTTACTCAGCGAGTCGTAAGTTCATGGAATGCCCTGCCAGTAGCAGTGGTGGACTCTCCCTCATTATGGGCATTTAAGCGGGCATTGGATAGGCATATGGAGGATAGTGGGCTAGTGTAGGTTAGGTGGGCTTGGATCGGCGCAACATCGAGGGCCGAAGGGCCTGTACTGCGCTGTATTCTTCTATGTTCTATGTTCTAAAACCATGAGCAAAACTCAGGGACGAAAATCATGTGTTTTTCTTTTAAATTAATAATTTAGTGAAATAAAAGAATCTGTGGTGCTTGACAAGAGGGGCAACGCCTGCTTATTATCTGGTTGTTGTGGTTGTGTTCGCCGAGCTGGGAATTTGTGTTGCAGACGTTTCGTCCCCTGTCTAGGTGACATCCTCAGTGCTTGGGAGCCTCCTGTGAAGCGCTTCTGTGATGTTTCCTCCGGCATTTATAGTGGTCTGTCCCTGCCGCTTCCGGTTGTCAGTTCCAGCTGTCCGCTGCAGTGGTCGATATATTGGGTCCAGGTCGATGTGCTTATTGATTGAATCTGTGGATGAGTGCCAAGCCTCGAGGAATTCCCTGGCTGTTCCCTGTTTGGCTTGGTCTATAATAGTAGTGTTGTCCCTGTCAAACTCATGTTGCTTGTCATCTGCGTGTGTGGCAGTGGCACACTAGAAGCATGGCAACTCATCCACAGATTCAATCAATAAGCACATTGACCTGGACCCAATATACCGACCACTGCAGCTGACAGCTGGAACTGACAACCGGAAGCGGCAGAGACAAACCACTATAAATGCCAGAGGAAACATCACAGAAGCGCTTCACAGGAGGCTCCCAAGCACTGAGGATGTCACCTAGACAGGGGACGAAACATCTGCAACACAAATTCCCAGCTCGGCGAACAGAACTACAACAATGAGCACCTGAGCTACAAATCTTCTCACAAACTTATTATCTGATTGGCTGAGCCACATGGATGGATGTGTTAGCTGACCAATTGGGGGTCATGTGACATTACCTTTACTTGGTCTGTCACAAATCAGTCAGCCTAGCACCACCAGTGAGTGTGTCACAGTGAGTGTGTGTGTGTCTCAGTGAATGCATGGGGGTGTCATGGTGAGTGTCTCTGTGAATGTGTGGGGGTGTCACTGTGTGTGTGTCTCAGTGAATGCGTGGGGGTGTCATGGTGAGTGTCTCTGAGAGTGTGTGGGGTGTCATGGTGTGTGTGAGTGTGTGTCACAGTGAGTGTGAGTGTGCCCCACAGCAAGTGTGAGAATGTGTCACGGTGAGTGTGTGTTTGCCCCATGTTGAGAATGTGAGTGTATCAGGGAGAGAGTGTGTGTGTCACAGTGCGTACGTGTGTACCCCACAGCGAGTGTGAGTGTGTCATGATGAGTGTGTGTGTGTGTGTCCCACGGGGAGAGTGCGAGTGTGTCATGGTGAGTGTGTGTGTGTGTGTGTGTGTCCCACGGGGAGAGTGCGAGTGTGTCATGGTATGTGTGTGTGTCCCACGGGGAGAGTGCGAGTGTGTCATGGTGAGTGTGTGTGTGTGTCCCACGGGGAGAGTGCGAGTGTGTCACGGGGAGAGTGTGAGTGTGGAGTCAGTCTTCAGGCAGTCTTGGTGTTTAACCCGGCACTAGTTTGTGGATTGTGCAGTTGCGTGTTTGAGATTTGCTCTGGACGTGGGTGTGTCAGTGTAACCGCTCCGAGTTGACCCTGGAAAGATAGTAGCCCCATATACATCGACTTACCACAGCTCAGGCAGACACTGTCGGTCTGCTTTGTAGGGTGTAGGCATCGCTGCGTGGAGGGCAAGTAAGAGTCGCCATGTTGCTGTGGGTGTGGTGTCACATGTTGGCCAGACTGGGTAAGGATGGCTGATTTCCTGAAGGCCCCATTAGTGAACTGGATGGTGTTTTCCAACAATCAGTAACAGATTCAGGGTTGCCACGTGGGCAGCACTAGCCGAGATTTTTAAAACTAACTTTAAATTAGATCATCAGCTGTGGGATCACACCCAGTCCCTTCAAAGGAAATGATACAAAGAACATTCAGATTGAGGAGTCCCAAGTGACATGGTGTTTGTGCTGGAGAGAACATCTTTGATCGTAACCATGGAAATAGTTCATCTTCCTGCTCAGCGACAGGATTACAAAGCTCTGCCGCATGAGGGTCAGAGGTCAGTGTGACTCCACGGAAACATTCCTGTGGGAATGGCGTGTGTAAAATCTTTGTAAGAGTCATTTTGGGAAACACCATCATCCACTGAACCAACACTTCCTTCCCAGATCCCTCACAGCTCATTCGCGTTATCACCAACCTGTTACAGTACAGACCTTCATACCTGCCCCAGCTCATTAAACATAAAGTATTACTGAGAACCAATCTCCTATCTCTTCCCCATCTCCCACCACACTGTTATTGACCAAATGACTATCCGATGGCCCTCTTGAATGCCTCAGTTACACCTGCCTCTCCCACATTTCTCAGGCGGGCATTCCACACCGTAACCACTCACTGGGTGAAACGTTCGTTTGTAGATCAGTTTCATGGAAATCTCCATCTCAGCCCTTTCCTCGTCCCTGGAAAAATTCTTGTAAATTGCTTCTGCACTCTCTCCAATGCATCCACATCATCCCAATGACAGTGTGGGTACAGTACTCCCTTCACAGCAGTGTGACAGCATTGTATCCCCAGTATTCCCACCCAGGGGAAACTGAGGGGCTTTACCCGAGTCACTGTACAATACTCAGGACTGAGAGAGGACAGACCTCGACACCTCAGGCTCTGAGTGCAACTCCAGACTGAGCAAACAGAGTGAGAATGCGAGGTGGGAGACAGAATCCTCTCGAACATGATTCCCACGATCAGGCTGTGAGTTATTCACACAGACCTCTGGATGGAAGATTGCAGCCCAGCCTGATCTTTCAGGGGGTTAGGAGCTGGTGCGTGGCAATGAAACAGGGAAGGCAGCACAACATTGCAGGGACAGAGGACAAACACCAAGTCCAGGTTACAGAACAAACTCTTCCAGGTGCCTCACTTGGAACACGAGGATGGGGTTTGGCAAAAGGATGGTAATGTTGAGAACGATTCTGATAGAAACACTGATAATCCCAGCCTCCCTCAACGACACTGCTCCCAACCTCACATTGTTCCACCTTTGACACCGTCTCAAAAACCTCTTATCCCATCTTGTTCCAGAAACTTCCGCCTCTGAAGACCCTTGTCTGGATCTTGACATATTAACCATTTTTCAGGCATGGAACTCAGGAGAAACGAAAGAGTTAAATTCACCATATCCCGCCAGACCCGCGTCAGAGATACACACTCCCCTTTACACACTCCCCATTACACCCTCGCTTTTACACACTCCCATTACACCCTCACATTTACACATACCCCTTACACCCTCGCTTTTACACACTCCCATTACACCCTCACGTTTACACATACCCCTTACACCTTTGTTTTTACACACTCCCCTTACACCCTCGCTTTTACACACTCCCATTACACCCTCACATTTACACATACCCCTTACACCCTCGCTTTTACACACTCCCATTACACCCTCACGTTTACACATACCCCTTACACCCTCGCTTTTACACACTCCCATTACACTCTCATGTTTACACATACCCCTTACACCCTTGTTTTTACACACTCCCCTTACACCCTCACTTTTACACACTCCCATTACACCCTCACGTTTACACATACCCCTTACACCCTTGTTTTTACACACTCCCCTTACACCCTCGCTTTTACACACTCCCATTACACCCTCCCCTTACACCCTCAATTTTGCACACTTGTATTACACCCTCACATTTACACACTCCCATTTCAACCTCACATTTACACACTCCCATTACACACTCGCATTACACCCTCGCTTTTATGCATTCCCATTACACCCTCCACATTACACCCTCGCTTTTACACATTCCCCTCACACCCTCGTTTTTACACACTCCCCTTCCGCCCACACATTTACACATTCTCATTACACCCTTGTTTTCACACACTCCTGTTACACCCTCTCTTTTACATATTCACATTACAGCCTCACGTTTACACCTGATGAAGGACTTTTGCCCGAAACGTCGATTTTCCTGCACCTCAGATGCTGCCTGACCTGCTGTGCTTTTCCAGCACCACTCTAATCTAGAATCACGTTTACACGCTCCCCTTACACCCTCGCTTTTACACATTCCCATTACACTCACACATTTACATACTCCTATTATCCCTCACATTTACACACACCCCTTACACCCTCGCTTTTACATGCTCAGAGACCCCCTCATTTTTGCACACTCACATTACACCCTCACATTTACACACACCCCTTACACCCTCGCTTTTACATGCTCAGAGACCCCCTCATTTTTGCACACTCACATTACACCCTCACATTTACGCACACCCATTACCCTTCAGTTTTACACAATCCCAATACACTCTTGCTTGTACATAATCCCATTACACTGTCACGTTTCACACTCCCCTTACACCCTTGCTTTTACACACTCCCCTTATACCCTCAGTTTTGCACACTTGCATTGCACCCTTGCTTTTACACACTCCCATTACACCCTCGCTTTTATACACTCCCTTTACACCCTCACTTTTACACACTCCCATTACACCCTCAGTTTTGCACACTCCCATTACACCCTCAGTTTTGCACACTCGCATTACACCCTCGCTTTTATGCATTCCCATTATACCCTCCCCTGACACCCTCACATTTACATATCCCATTACACCCTCGATTTTACACATTGCCCTGACACCCTCGCGTTTACAAGCTCCCATTACACACTCGATTTTACACACACCCTTTCCACTCTCGCTTTTGCACACTACCATTATACCCTCGCTTTTACACACTCCCCTTTACATATTCCCCATTACAACCTCACTTTAACACACTCCCATTGTACCCTCACATTTACACACTCCCATTACACTCTCACTTTTACGCAGTCCCTGTTACACACTCCCCATTACACCCTTGGTTTTACACACTTCGCCTACACCCTCGCTTTTACACACTCCCATTACACCCTCGATTTTACCAACTCCCCTTCCAACCTCGCCTTTCCACACTCCCAATACACCTGAATTTTTGCACACTCCCCTTACACCCTCGGTTTAACATGCTCACCTTCCACCCTCGCTGTTACACACTCCCCTTACACCCTCACATTTACGCAATCCAATTACACCCTCACATTTACACACTTCTTTTACACTCTCACTTTTAAACACCCCATTATACCCTCCTTTTTACACACTTCCATTGCACCTTCGCTTTTACACACTCCCCGTTACATCCTTGCCAGTTACAGACTCCCATTATACCCTCACTTTTACACACTCCCCATTACACCCTCTCTTTAACACACTCCCATTGCACCCTCACATTTACACACTTCCATTACACTCTCGCTTTTACGCAGTCTCTGTTACACACTCCCCATTACACCCTTGGTTTTACACACTCCACCTACACTCTCGATTTTACACACTCCCCTTACACCTTCGCTTTCACACACTCTCCTTACCCCCTCACTTTTTACGCATTCCCATTATACCCTTGCTTTTATACACTCCCCTACACCCTCACTTTTACACACTCACCTTACACCCTCACTTTTACACACTCCACATTACATCTTCACATTTGCACAGTCCCTTTACATGCTCAATTTTACACATTCCCCTTCCACCCTCATTTTTACACACTCAACAGTACTCCCTCGCTTTTACACACTCCACATTAGACTCTCGTTTTTACACATTCCCATTACATGCTCGATTTTGCACACTCCCCTTCCATCTTCACATTTACACCCTCGTTTTTACATGCTCCCCTTGCACCCTTGCTTTCACGCATTCCCATTCCACCCTCACATTTACACACTCTCATTACACCTTCATATTTACACACTCCACTTAAACACTCACTTTAACATACTCCCATTACACCCTCGATTTTACACACTCCCCCCACACCCTCACATTTACACACTCCCCTTATACCCTCACATTTACACACTCCCATTACACCCTCACATTTACTTCTTTTACATTCTCCCTTTTAAACATCCCATTACACCCTCATTTTTACACATTCCCTTCTATCCTCACTTTTACACACTCCCCATTACACCCTCACATTTACATACTACATTGCACCGTCACTTTTACACACTCCCCACTTTATATCCTTGCCAAATACAGACTTCCATTGTTCCCTTGCTTTTACACTCTCCCCTTTACACACTCCCCATTACACCCTCACTTTAACACACTCCCATTGTACCCCCACATTTACACACTTCCATTACACTCACTTTTACGTAGCCCCTGTTACACACTCCCCATTACACACTTTGTATTACACGTTCCACCCTCGATTTTACAGACACCCCTTACATCCTCGGTTTTACACAACCTCAATACTCCCTCACATTTACATGCTCCCCTTACACCCTCACATTTACACACTCCGCTCACACCTTCCATTTTACACACTCCCCTTACACCTTCGCTTTTACATAATCCTATTACACCCTCACGTTTTACACATTCCCATTGTACTCTCGCTTTTACACACTTGCCTTACACCTCACATTTACACACTCACCGTACTCCCTCACTTTTACACGCTCGCCTTACATTCTCGCCTTTACACACTCCCATTACACCCTCATATTTACACACTTCCATTACACTCTCGCTTTTACGTGGCCCCTGTTACACATTCCCCATTACACCCTTGGTTTTACACGTTTTGCCTACATCCTCGGTTTTACACAATCTCAATACACCCTCACATTTACACACTCCCCTTACATCCTCACATTTACATACTCCCCTTACACATTTGCTTTTATGCACTCCCCTTACACCTTCCATTTTACACACTCCCCTTGCACCCTCACATTTACACAGACCGAGTACATGCTCGATTTTGCACACTCCCCTTCCACCCTTGCTTTCCCACACTCCCCTTACACCCTCGCTTTTTGCACACTTCCCTTACGCCCTCTGTTTTACACACTCATCTTACACACTCGCTTTACACACTCCCCTGACACCCTCGCTTTTACACACTCCCATTACACCCTCATTTTTGCCCACTCAACATTTCACCGTGCTTTTACACACTCCCATTACACTCTTAATTTTACACCCTCCCATTACACCCTCGCTTTTACACACTCCCCTTACACAACCTCAACACACCTCACATTTACACGCTCCTATTACACCCTCACATTTATATACTCCCCTTACACACTTGCTTTTATCCACTCCCTTACACTTTCCATTTTACACACTCCCCTTACACCTTTGCTTTTACATAATCCCATTACACCCTCACATTTACACACTCCCCTTCCACCCTCGCTTTTACACATTTCACATTACACCCTCACATTTACACACTCCCATTACACCCTGATTTTTACACTCTCCCTATCCACCCTCGCTTTCACACATTCCCATTACACCCTCACATTTACACACTCTCATTGCACCTTCACATTTACACACTTCCATTACACCCTCGATTTTACACACTCCCTTTTCAGCCTTTCTTTTCCACACTCCCATTACACCCTTGTTTTTCACTTCCATTACACCCTTGTTTTTTGCACACTCCCATTACAGTCTCAATTTGACACCTTGCCTTAAACCCTCACTTTTACACACTCCCACTGCACCCTCACATTTACACACTTCCATTACACTCTTGTTTTTACCACTCCCTGTTACACACTCCCCATTACACCCTTGGTTTTACACGTTCTGCCTACACCCTTGCTTTTACACACTCCCTTCTACACACTTCACTTTTACATAATCCCATTACACCCTCCCTTTTACACACTCGCCTTACACCCTCGCTTTTACACACTCCACATTACACCCTCACATTTACACAGACCCATTACATGCTCAATTTTGCACACTCCACTTCCACCCTCCCTTCTACACATTCCCATTACACCCTCGCTTTTGCACACTCCCATTACATGCTTGATTTTGGACACTCCCCTTCCACCCTCACTTTTACACACTCCCCTTCCACCTTCGCTTTACATGCTCGCCTTACATCCTCGGTTTACACAACCTCAATACACCCTCGCTTTTTCATAATCCCATTACACCCTCACTTTTACACATTCCCATTACTTGCATGATTTTGCACACTCCCCGTCCACACTCGCTTTTACACTCCCCTCCCACCCTTGTTGTTATACATTCCACATTACACCCTTGCTTTTACACACTCCCCTGACACCCTCGCTTTTTGCACATTCGCCTTACACCCTTGATTTTACACATCCCAATTACTTGCTCGATTTTGCACACTCCCCTTCCACCCTCGCTTTTACACATTCCCATTACACCCTCATTTTTGCACACTCCCATTACACCCTCGCTTTTTCACACTCCCCTGACATCCTCATATTTACACAATCTCCTGACACTGTCACATTTACACAATCCCATTGCACCCTCGCTTTTACACACTCACATTTACGCAATCCAATTACACCTTCACGTTTACACACTCCCATTACACCTTTGATTTTGCACACTCGCTTTTACCCCGGCTTTCACACACTCTCCTTTACACACTCCCCATTACACCCTCTCTTTAACACACTCCTATTGCACCCTCACATTTACACACTTCCATTACACTCTCGCTTTTACGCACTCCCTGTTACACACTCCCCATTACATCCTCGATTTTACACAACCTCAATACACCCGCACATTTACACACTTGCTTTTATCCATTCCCCTTACACCTTCCATTTTACACACTCCCCTGACACCTTCGCTTTTACATAATCCCATTACACCCTCGATTTTACACACTCGCCTTACACCCTCGCTTTTACACACTCCACATTACACCCTCATATTTACACAGTCGCATTACATGCTCGATTTTGCACACTCCCCTTCTACCCTTGCTTTTACGCACTCCCATTACACCCTCGCTTTTACACACCCCACATTACACCCTCATATTTACACACTCCCCTTACACCCTCACATTTACACAGGCCCAGTACATGCTTGATTTTGCACACTCCCCTTCCACCCTCACTTTTCCACACTCCCCTTACACCCTCGCCTTTTGCACACTCCCCTTACATCAGTTTTACACACTCCCATTACACCCTCGCTTTTTCACACTCTTCTGATACCGTCACATTTACACCCTCAATTTTGCACAGTCCCTTTGCAGCCTCGCTTTTACACAATCCGATTACACCCTCACTTTTACACACTTTCATTGCACCCTCAGTTTTACACACTCCCCGTTACATCCTTGCCAATTACAGACTCCCATTATACTCTGGCTTTTACACACTCCCCTTTACGCACTCCCCATTACGCCCTTGGTTTTACACGCTCCCCTTGCACCCTCATGTTTACACATTACCATTACACCCTCATATTTACACAATCCAATTACACCCTTGCTTTAACATTCTCCCCTTACACCCTTTCTTTTAAACACTCCCCCTACACCCTCACATTTACACACTCCCCTTATACCCTCACATTTACACATTTCCCTTCTACCCTCACATTTACATAATCCCATTACACCCTCACATTTACACACTTCTTTTACACTCTTGCTTTTAAACACCCCATTACACCCTCGTTTTTACACACTCCCCTTACATCCTTGCTTTTACACACTCCCCTTACACCCTCACTTTAACACACTCCCAGTGCACCCTCATATTTATACACTTCCATTACACTCTTGCTTTTACATAGTCCCTGTTACACACTCCCCATTACACCCTTGGTTTTACACATTCTACCCACACCCTCAATTTTACACACTCCCATTACACGCTCACTTTTTGCACACTCCCATTACACCCTCACTTTTACACACTTCCATTACACCCTCGTTTTTGCACACTCCACATTACCCTTGCTTTTACACAGTCCCCTGACACCCTCACTTTTACACACTCCCCTTACACCCTCTCTTTTGCACACTCCCCTTACACCCTCACTTTTACATATTTGCCTTACATCCTTGGTTTTACATAATCTCAATACACCCTTACTTTTACACATTCCCATTACTTGCATGATTTTGCACACTCCCCTTCCACACTCGCTTTTACATACTCCACATTACACCCTCGCTTTTCCACACTCCCCTTACACCCTCAGTTTTACATGCTCACCTTACACCCTCGCATTTACACATCCCCATCACTTGCTCGATTTTGTACACCCCCTTCCACCCTCGCTTTTACGCACTCCCATTACACCCTCATTTTTGCACACTCCACATTACACCCTTGCTTTTACACACTCCCCTTGCACCCTCATATTTACACAATCTCCTGAAACCATCACATTTACACACTCCCATTACACTCTCGGTTTGCACACTCCCCTTGCACCCTCACTTTTATACACTCCAATTACACTCTCACTTTTGCACATTCCCATTACACCCTCACTTTTACACACTTCCATTGCACCCTCACTTTTACACACTCCCCATTACATCCTTGCCAGTTACAGACTCCCATTACACCCTCTCTTTAACACACTCCCATTGGACCCTCACATTTACACACTTCTATTACACTCTCGCTTTTATGCAATCCCTGTTACACAATCCCCATTACACCCTTGGTTTTACACAACCTCAATACACCCTCATATTTACAGACTCCCCTTACACATTTGTTTTTATGCATTCCCCTTAAAACTTCCATTTTACACACTCCCCTTACATCTTTGCTTTTGCACACTCCCATTACCCCCTCACTTTTTACACATTCCCATTACACCCTCACTTTTACACAGTCCCCATACACCCTTGCTTTTACACACTCCACATTAGACCTGCGCTTTTACACATTCCCATTACACTCTTATTTACACAGTCCCATTACATGCTCGATTTTGCACACTCCCCTTCCACCCTCGCTTTTACACACTCTATATTACACTCTCATTTTTACACACTCCACATTACACCTTCACATTTACACACTCCCATTATACTCTCATTTCACACACTCCCCTTGCACCCTCGCTTTTACACATTCCCATTCCACCCTCACATTTACACAATCCAATTACACCCTCATGTTTACACAATCTCATTACACCTTCATATTTACACACTCCCCTTCCACCCTCACATTTACACACTTCTTTTACACTCTCACGTTTAAACACCCCCATTACACCCTCATTTTACACACTCCCCTTACATCCTCACATTTACACAGTCCGAGTACCTGCTCAATTTTGCACACTCCCCTTACACCCTCGCTTTTTGCACACTTCCTTTCCACCCTCCATTTTACACTCTCACCTTACACCCTTGCTTTTACACACTCCCATTACACCCTCAGTTTTGCACAGTCCACATTACACCTTTGCTTTTACACACTCCACATTACATCCTCACTTTTACACACTCCACATTACACCCTCAATTTTGCGCACTCCCCTTGCACCCTCACTTTTACACATTCCCATTACACCCTCACATTTACACACTTCCAATGCTCCGTCACTTTTACACACTCCTCGTTACATTCTTGCCAATTAGACTCCCATCATACCATCACTTTTACACATCCCTTGTACACACTCCCCATTGCACCTCACATTTACACACTTCCATTACACTCTCACTTTTATGCAGTCCCTGTTACACACTCCGCTTACACCCTTGATTTTACACACTCCCCTTACACCCTTGATTTTACACACTCCCATTACACACTCGATTTTACACACTCCCCTTCCATCCTCATTTTTCCACACTCCTTACACACTCGCTTTTTGCACACTCCTCTTACACCCTCAGTTTTACACGCTCACCTTACACCCTCGCTTTTACACATCCCCATTACTTGCTCGATTTTGCACACTCCCCTTCCACCCTCGCTTTTACACACTCTCATTACGCCTTCACTTTTACACACTCCCCTGACACCCTCATATTTATGCAACCTCCTGACACCATCACATTTACACAATCCCATTACACTCTCGATTTTGCACACTCTCCTTGCACCCTCACTTTACACACTACGATTACACCCCACTTTTACATACTCCCATTACACCCTCGCTTTTAGACACTCCCCTTTACACACTCCCCATTACACCCTTGGTTTTACACAATTCGCTTACATCCTCGGTTTTACACAACCTCAATACACCATCACATTTACACACTCCCCTTACACTGTCACACTTACACATTTGCCTTACACCTTCCATTTTACACACTCCCCTTACACCCTCGCTTTTACACGCTCCCCTTACATCCTCAGTTTTACACGCTCGCCTTACACCCTCGCTTTTATACACTCGCATTACATCCTCACATTTACACACTCCCATTACATGTTCGATTTTACACACTCCCCTTCCACCCTTGTTTTTACACACTCCACATTACACCCTCGCTTTTTACACACTCCACATTACAAACTCACTTTTACACACTCCACATTACACCCTCACATTTACACACTCTCATTACATGCTCAATTTTGCACACTCCCCTTCCACCTTCACATTTACACACTCCATATTATATCCTCATTTTTATACACTTCACATTACACCCTCATTTTTGCACAATCCCATTAACTCCTCACATTTACACACTCTCATTACACCTTCACATTTACATAATCCCCTTACACCTTCATTTTTACACACTCCCCTTACATCCTCACTTTTACACACTTCCATTGCACCATCGCTTTTACATAATCCCATTACTCCCTCACTTTTACACACTCCACATTACACCCTCACATTTACACAGTCCCATTATATGCTCGATTTTGCACACTCCCCTTCCACCCTCACATTTACACACTCCATATTACACCCTCGTTTTTACACACTCCACATTACACCCTCATTTTCGCACACCCACATTACAGCCTCACATTTACACACTCCCATTACACCCTCGTTTTTACACGCTCCCCTTGCACCCTCACTTTTACACATTCCCATTACACTCTCACATTTACACTTCTTTTACACTCTCGCTTTTAAACACCCCATTACACACTCGTTTTTACACACTCCCCTTACATCCTTGCTTTTACACACTTCCATTGCACCTTCGCTTTTACACACTCCCTGTTACATCCTTGCCAGTGACAGACTCTCATTATAACCTGGCTTTTACACACTCCCCTTTACACACTCCACATTACACCCTCTCTTTAACACACTCCCATTGCACCCTCACATTTACACACTTCCATTACACTCTCGCTTTTACACAGTCCCTGTTACACAATCCCCATTACACCCTTGGTTTTACACATTCCGCCTATACCCTCGATTTTACACACTCCCATTACACACTCGATTTTCCACACTCCCCTTCCACTCTTGCTTTTCCACACTCCCATTACACCCTCGCTTTTACACACTCCCCGACACCCTCACTTTTATATAATCCTATTACACCCTCACTTTAAACATTTCCATTACTTGCACAATTTTGCGCACACCCCTTCCACACTCGCTTTTACACACGCCACATTACACCCTCGCTTTTACACACTCCCCTGACACCCTCACATTTACACAGTCCCAGTACATGCTCAATTTTGCACACTCCCCTTCCACACTCACTTTTCCACACTCCCCTTACACCCTCACTTTTTGCACACTCCCCTTCCACCCTCAGGTTTACACGCTGTCATTACACCCTCATTTTGCATGCTCCACATTACACACTCCCATTACACCCTAGCTTTTATATACTCCCCTGACACCCTTGCCTTTACACGCTCCGATTACACACTCACTTTTACACACTTCCATTGCACCCTCGCTTTTACACACTCCCCTTTACACATTCCCCATTACACCCCTGGTTTTACACAATTCCCTTACATCCTCGGTTTTACACAACCTCAATATACCATCACATTTACACACTCCCCTTACACCTTCCATTTTACACACTCCCCTTACACCCTCACTTTTACAATCTCCCCTTACAACCTCGGTTTTACACGCTCACCTTACACCCTCGCTTTTATACACTCGCATTACACCCGCACATTTACACACTCCAATTACATGCTTGATTTTGCACACTCCCCTTCCACCTTCGCTTTTACATACTCCCCTTCCACACTTGCTTTTAGACACTCCATATTACACCCTCATTTTTACACACATCCATTGCACAGTCGCTTTTACACGCTCCCTGTTACATCCTTGCCAATTACAGACTCCCATTACACCCTCTCTTTAACACACTCCCATTGCACCCTCACATTTACACACTCCCCTTACATCCTCACTTTTACACACTCCACATTACACCCTCTTTTTTGCACACTCCACATTACACCCGCACATTTACACACTCCCATTACCCCCTCATTTTTACACGCTCCCCTTGCACCCTTGCTTTTACACACTCCCCCACACCCTCACATTTATACACTCCCCTTCCACACTCACACTTACATAATCCCATTACACCCTCACATTTACACACTTCTTTTACACTCTCGCTTTTAAACACCCTCATTACGCCCTCATTTTTACACGCTCCCCTTGCACCCTTGCTTTTACACACTCCCCCTACACCCTCACATTTACACACTCCCCTTACACCCTCGTTTTTACACACTCCATATTACACCCTCGTTTTTACACACTCCACATTACACCCTCACATTTACACACTCCCATTACCCCCTCATTTTTACATGCTCCCCTTGCACCCTTGCTTTTACACACTCCCCCAGATCCTCACATTTATACACTCCCCTTCCACACTCACACTTACATAATCCCATTACACCCTCACATTCACTGTTACACTCTCGCTTTTAAACACCCCCATTACACCCTCATTTTTACACACTCCCCTTACATCCTCGCTTTTACACATTCCCCTGACACCCTCAT
Source organism: Chiloscyllium plagiosum (assembly GCF_037043375.1). Lineage (NCBI taxonomy): Eukaryota > Metazoa > Chordata > Chondrichthyes > Orectolobiformes > Hemiscylliidae > Chiloscyllium > Chiloscyllium plagiosum. The sequence goes on along the minus strand of NW_028270162.1, from coordinate 2,948,016 downwards.
ATTTACACAATCCCATTACACCCTCGATTTTGCACACTCCCCTTGCACCATTGCTTTTACACACCCTCACTTTTACACACTTCCTTTGCACCCTCGCTTTTACAGACTCCTCGTTACATCCTTACCAATTACAGACTCCCATTATACCCTCACTTTTACAGACTCCCCTTTACACACTCCCCATTACACTCTTGGTTTTACACAATTCCCTTACATCTTCGGTTTTACACAATCTCAATACATCGTCACATTTACACACTCCCCTTACACCTTCCATTTTACACACTCCCCTTACACCCTCGCTTTTACAATCTCCCCTTACAACCTCGGTTTTACACGCTCACCTTACACCCTCGCTTTTATACACTCGCATTACACCCGCACATTTACCCACTCCCATTACATGTTTGATTTTGCATACTCCCCTTTCACCCTCGTTTTTACACACTCCACATTACACCCTCGTTTTTACACGCTACCCTTGCACCCTTGCTTTTACACATTCCAATTACACCCTCACATTTACACAATCCAATTACACTCTCACTTTAACCCACTCTCATTACACCTTCACATGTACACACTCCATTTACACCCTCGCTTTAACATACTCCCCCCATACACCCTCGATTTTACACACTCCCCTTACACCCGTGCTTTTACACGCTCCCTTTACACCCTACATTTACACTCCCCCCACACCTGCATATTTACACACTCCTCTTACACCCTCGATTTTACCCACTCCCATTACACACTCCACATTACACCCTCGCTTTTACACACTCCACATTACACCCTCATATTTACACAGTCCCATTACATGCTCGATTTTGCACACTCCCCTTCCACCCTCACTTTTACACACTTCATATTACACCCTCGTTTTTACACACTCCACATTACACACTCCCATTACATCCTCACATTTACACACTCATATTACAACCTCACATTTACACAATCCAATTATACCCCCATGCTTACACACTCTCATTACACCATCACATTTACACACTCCATTTACACCCTCGCTTTAACATACTCCCCTTACACCCTCGATTTTACACTCTCCCCTTACACCTGTGCTTTTACACGCTCCCCTTACACCCTCACTTTTACACACTCCCCCTACATCCTCACATTTACATACTCCCTTTATACCCTCACATTTACACGCTCCCATTACAACCTCACATTTACACACTCCTCTTACACACTTGCCTTTACGCACTCCCCTTACACCTTTGCTTTTACATAATCCCATTACACCCTTGCTTTTGCACACTCCCCCTACACCCTCACATTTACACATTCCCTTTATATCCTCACATTTACACGGTCCCATTTCACCCTCATATTTACACACTCCCCTTCCACCCTCGTTTTTCCACACTCCCATCACACCCTCATATTTTGCACACACCCATTACATCTTTGATTTTACGCACTTGCCTTACACCCTCGCTTTTACACACTCCCCTGACAACCTCACTTTTACACACTCCTATTAACCCCTCGCTTTTTCACATTTACACACTTACATTACACTCTCGCTTTTACGCAGTCCCTGTTACACACTCCCCATTACACCCTTGGTTTTACACCATCGATTCTACACAATCCCCTTACATCCTCGGTTTTACACAACCTCAATACACTCTCACATTTACACTCTCCACTTACACCCTCATCTACACACTCCCCATACACACTTGCTTTTTACACACTCCCCTTAAACCCTCGGTTTTGCATGCTAACCTTACACCCTCTTTTTTACACACTCCACCTTACACCCTCGCTTTTACACCTTCACTTTACACACTCCCCTTACACCCTCGGTTTTACACACTCCCCTTACACCCTCACTTTTACACACTTTGCTGACACTCTCACATTTACACAATCCCATTACACCCTCACATTTATACACTCCCATTACACCCTCACATTTACACACTCGCCATACACCCTCACATTTACACACTCCCATTACACCCTCACACTTACACACTCCCATGACATGCTCAATTTTGCACACTCCCTTTCCACCCTCACTTTTACACACTCCCATTAAACCATCACGTTTACACACTCTCATTACACCTTCACATTTACACACTCCCTTTACACCCTCGCTTTTACACATTCCCTTTACACCCTCACATTTACACACTCCCATTGCACCCTCACATTTACACACTTCCATTACACTCTCGCTTTTATGCAGTCCCTGTTACACATTCCCCATTACACCCTTGGTTTTACACGTTTTGCCTACACCCTCGATTTTACACACTCCCCTTACATCCTCGGTTTTACACAATCTCAATACACCCTCACATTTACGCGCTCCCCTTACACCTTCACTTTTACATAATCCCATTACACCCTCACTTTTTACACATTCCCATTATACCCTCGCTTTTGCACACTCCATTTCCACCCTCGCTTTTCCACACTCTCCTTCCACTCTCGCTTTTTGCACACTCCACTTACACTATCGGTTTTACACACTCACCTTCCTCCCTCGCTTTTTCACACTCTCATTACACCCTGTCTTTTTGCACACTCCCATTACACCCTCACATTTGCATACTCCCATTGCACACTCACATTACACACTCACATTTACATAATTCTATTACACCATCACATTTACACACTCCTCTTACACCCTCGATTTTGCACAAACTCAATACACCCTTGTTTTTACAAATTCCCATTACACGCTCGGCTTTGCACACTCGCATTCCACCTTCACATTTACACACTCCCATTACACACTTGCTTTTTGCACACTCCCCTTACATCCTCAGTTTTACACACTCGCCTTACACCCTCGCTTTTACACGCTTCCATTAAACCTTCGCTTTTACACAATCCCATTATACCCTCATGTTTACACACTCTCATTACACCTTCACATTTACACACTCCCCTTACACACTCGTTTTTACACATTCCCATTGCACCCTCACATTGATACATTTCCTTTACACTCACGCTTTTACACACTCTCATTATACCCTCACATTTACACACTCCACTTACACCCTTGCTTTTACACACGCCACATTACACCCTCGCTTTTACACACTCCCCTGACACCCTCACATTTACACAGTCCCAGTACATGCTCAATTTTGCACACTCCCCTTCCACACTCACTTTTCCACACTCCCCTTACACCCTCACTTTTTGCACACTCCCCTTCCACCCTCAGGTTTACACGCTGTCATTACACCCTCATTTTGCATGCTCCACATTACACACTCCCATTACACCCTCGCTTTTATATACTCCCCTGACACCCTTGCCTTTACATGCTCCGATTACACACTCACTTTTACACACTTCCATTGCACCCTCGCTTTTACACACTCCCCTTTACACACTCCCCATTACACCCCTGGTTTTACACAATTCCCTTACATCCTCGGTTTTACACAACCTCAATATACCATCACATTTACACACTCCCCTTACACCTTCCATTTTACACACTCCCCTTACACCCTCACTTTTACAATCTCCCCTTACAACCTCGGTTTTACACGCTCACCTTACACCCTCGCTTTTATACACTCGCATTACACCCGCACATTTACACACTCCAATTACATGCTTGATTTTGCACACTCCCCTTCCACCTTCGCTTTTACATACTCCCCTTCCACACTTGCTTTTAGACACTCCATATTACACCCTCATTTTTACACACATCCATTGCACAGTCGCTTTTACACGCTCCCTGTTACATCCTTGCCAATTACAGACTCCCATTACACCCTCTCTTTAACACACTCCCATTGCACCCTCACATTTACACACTCCCCTTACATCCTCACTTTTACACACTCCACATTACACCCTCGTTTTTGCACACTCCACATTACACCCGCACATTTACACACTCCCATTACCCCCTCATTTTTACACGCTCCCCTTGCACCCTTGCTTTTACACACTCCCCCACACCCTCACATTTATACACTCCCCTTCCACACTCACACTTACATAATCCCATTACACCCTCACATTTACACACTTCTTTTACACTCTCGCTTTTAAACACCCTCATTACGCCCTCATTTTTACACGCTCCCCTTGCACCCTTGCTTTTACACACTCCCCCTACACCCTCACATTTACACACTCCCCTTACACCCTCGTTTTTACACACTCCATATTACACCCTCGTTTTTACACACTCCACATTACACCCTCACATTTACACACTCCCATTACCCCCTCATTTTTACATGCTCCCCTTGCACCCTTGCTTTTACACACTCCCCCAGATCCTCACATTTATACACTCCCCTTCCACACTCACACTTACATAATCCTATTACACCCTCACATTTACACACTTCTGTTACACTCTCGCTTTTAAACACCCCCATTACACCCTCATTTTTACACACTCCCCTTACATCCTCGCTTTTACACATTCCCCTGACACCCTCATATTTACACAATCCCATTACACCCTCGATTTTGCACACTCCCCTTGCACCATTGCTTTTACACGCTCTGAATACACCCTCACTTTTACACACTTCCTTTGCACCCTCGCTTTTACAGACTCCTCGTTACATCCTTACCAATTACAGACTCCCATTATACCCTCACTTTTACAGACTCCCCTTTACACACTCCCCATTACACTCTTGGTTTTACACAATTCCCTTACATCCTCGGTTTTACACAATCTCAATACATCGTCACATTTACACACTCCCCTTACACCTTCCATTTTACACACTCCCCTTACACCCTCGCTTTTACAATCTCCCCTTACAACCTCGGTTTTACACGCTCACCTTACACCCTCGCTTTTATACACTCGCATTACACCCGCACATTTACACACTCCCATTACATGTTTGATTTTGCACACTCCCCTTCCACCCTTGCTTTTATACACTCCCCTTTCACCCTCGTTTTTACACACTCCACATTACACCCTCGTTTTTACACGCTCCCCTTGCACCCTTGCTTTTACACACTTCCATTACACTCTCGCTTTTACACAGTCCCTGTTACACAATCCCCATTACACCCTTGGTTTTACACATTCCGCCTATACCCTCAATTTTACACACTCCCATTACACACTCGATTTTCCACACTCCCCTTCCACTCTTGCTTTTCCACACTCCCATTACACCCTCGCTTTTACACACTCCCCGACACCCTCACTTTTATATAATCCTATTACACCCTCACTTTAAACATTTCCATTACTTGCACAATTTTGCACACTCCCCTTCCACACTCGCTTTTACACACGCCACATTACACCCTCGCTTTTACACACTCCCCTGACACCCTCACATTTACACAGTCCCAGTACATGCTCAATTTTGCACACTCCCCTTCCACACTCACTTTTCCACACTCCCCTTACACCCTCACTTTTTGCACACTCCCCTTCCACCCTCAGGTTTACACGCTGTCATTACACCCTCATTTTGCATGCTCCACATTACACACTCCCATTACACCCTAGCTTTTATATACTCCCCTGACACCCTTGCCTTTACACGCTCCGATTACACACTCACTTTTACACACTTCCATTGCACCCTCGCTTTTACACACTCCCCTTTACACATTCCCCATTACACCCCTGGTTTTACACAATTCCCTTACATCCTCGGTTTTACACAACCTCAATATACCATCACATTTACACACTCCCCTTACACCTTCCATTTTACACACTCCCCTTACACCCTCACTTTTACAATCTCCCCTTACAACCTCGGTTTTACACGCTCACCTTACACCCTCGCTTTTATACACTCGCATTACACCCGCACATTTACACACTCCAATTACATGCTTGATTTTGCACACTCCCCTTCCACCTTCGCTTTTACATACTCCCCTTCCACACTTGCTTTTAGACACTCCATATTACACCCTCATTTTTACACACATCCATTGCACAGTCGCTTTTACACGCTCCCTGTTACATCCTTGCCAATTACAGACTCCCATTACACCCTCTCTTTAACACACTCCCATTGCACCCTCACATTTACACACTCCCCTTACATCCTCACTTTTACACACTCCACATTACACCCTCTTTTTTGCACACTCCACATTACACCCGCACATTTACACACTCCCATTACCCCCTCATTTTTACACGCTCCCCTTGCACCCTTGCTTTTACACACTCCCCCACACCCTCACATTTATACACTCCCCTTCCACACTCACACTTACATAATCCCATTACACCCTCACATTTACACACTTCTTTTACACTCTCGCTTTTAAACACCCTCATTACGCCCTCATTTTTACACGCTCCCCTTGCACCCTTGCTTTTACACACTCCCCCTACACCCTCACATTTACACACTCCCCTTACACCCTCGTTTTTACACACTCCATATTACACCCTCGTTTTTACACACTCCACATTACACCCTCACATTTACACACTCCCATTACCCCCTCATTTTTACATGCTCCCCTTGCACCCTTGCTTTTACACACTCCCCCAGATCCTCACATTTATACACTCCCCTTCCACACTCACACTTACATAATCCCATTACACCCTCACATTCACTGTTACACTCTCGCTTTTAAACACCCCCATTACACCCTCATTTTTACACACTCCCCTTACATCCTCGCTTTTACACATTCCCCTGACACCCTCATATTTACACAATCCCATTACACCCTCGATTTTGCACACTCCCCTTGCACCATTGCTTTTACACACCCTCACTTTTACACACTTCCTTTGCACCCTCGCTTTTACAGACTCCTCGTTACATCCTTACCAATTACAGACTCCCATTATACCCTCACTTTTACAGACTCCCCTTTACACACTCCCCATTACACTCTTGGTTTTACACAATTCCCTTACATCTTCGGTTTTACACAATCTCAATACATCGTCACATTTACACACTCCCCTTACACCTTCCATTTTACACACTCCCCTTACACCCTCGCTTTTACAATCTCCCCTTACAACCTCGGTTTTACACGCTCACCTTACACCCTCGCTTTTATACACTCGCATTACACCCGCACATTTACCCACTCCCATTACATGTTTGATTTTGCATACTCCCCTTTCACCCTCGTTTTTACACACTCCACATTACACCCTCGTTTTTACACGCTACCCTTGCACCCTTGCTTTTACACATTCCAATTACACCCTCACATTTACACAATCCAATTACACTCTCACTTTAACCCACTCTCATTACACCTTCACATGTACACACTCCATTTACACCCTCGCTTTAACATACTCCCCCCATACACCCTCGATTTTACACACTCCCCTTACACCCGTGCTTTTACACGCTCCCTTTACACCCTACATTTACACTCCCCCCACACCTGCATATTTACACACTCCTCTTACACCCTCGATTTTACCCACTCCCATTACACACTCCACATTACACCCTCGCTTTTACACACTCCACATTACACCCTCATATTTACACAGTCCCATTACATGCTCGATTTTGCACACTCCCCTTCCACCCTCACTTTTACACACTTCATATTACACCCTCGTTTTTACACACTCCACATTACACACTCCCATTACATCCTCACATTTACACACTCATATTACAACCTCACATTTACACAATCCAATTATACCCCCATGCTTACACACTCTCATTACACCATCACATTTACACACTCCATTTACACCCTCGCTTTAACATACTCCCCTTACACCCTCGATTTTACACTCTCCCCTTACACCTGTGCTTTTACACGCTCCCCTTACACCCTCACTTTTACACACTCCCCCTACATCCTCACATTTACATACTCCCTTTATACCCTCACATTTACACGCTCCCATTACAACCTCACATTTACACACTCCTCTTACACACTTGCCTTTACGCACTCCCCTTACACCTTTGCTTTTACATAATCCCATTACACCCTTGCTTTTGCACACTCCCCCTACACCCTCACATTTACACATTCCCTTTATATCCTCACATTTACACGGTCCCATTTCACCCTCATATTTACACACTCCCCTTCCACCCTCGTTTTTCCACACTCCCATCACACCCTCATATTTTGCACACACCCATTACATCTTTGATTTTACGCACTTGCCTTACACCCTCGCTTTTACACACTCCCCTGACAACCTCACTTTTACACACTCCTATTAACCCCTCGCTTTTTCACATTTACACACTTACATTACACTCTCGCTTTTACGCAGTCCCTGTTACACACTCCCCATTACACCCTTGGTTTTACACCATCGATTCTACACAATCCCCTTACATCCTCGGTTTTACACAACCTCAATACACTCTCACATTTACACTCTCCACTTACACCCTCATCTACACACTCCCCATACACACTTGCTTTTTACACACTCCCCTTAAACCCTCGGTTTTGCATGCTAACCTTACACCCTCTTTTTTACACACTCCACCTTACACCCTCGCTTTTACACCTTCACTTTACACACTCCCCTTACACCCTCGGTTTTACACACTCCCCTTACACCCTCACTTTTACACACTTTGCTGACACTCTCACATTTACACAATCCCATTACACCCTCACATTTATACACTCCCATTACACCCTCACATTTACACACTCGCCATACACCCTCACATTTACACACTCCCATTACACCCTCACACTTACACACTCCCATGACATGCTCAATTTTGCACACTCCCTTTCCACCCTCACTTTTACACACTCCCATTAAACCATCACGTTTACACACTCTCATTACACCTTCACATTTACACACTCCCTTTACACCCTCGCTTTTACACATTCCCTTTACACCCTCACATTTACACACTCCCATTGCACCCTCACATTTACACACTTCCATTACACTCTCGCTTTTATGCAGTCCCTGTTACACATTCCCCATTACACCCTTGGTTTTACACGTTTTGCCTACACCCTCGATTTTACACACTCCCCTTACATCCTCGGTTTTACACAATCTCAATACACCCTCACATTTACGCGCTCCCCTTACACCTTCACTTTTACATAATCCCATTACACCCTCACTTTTTACACATTCCCATTATACCCTCGCTTTTGCACACTCCATTTCCACCCTCGCTTTTCCACACTCTCCTTCCACTCTCGCTTTTTGCACACTCCACTTACACTATCGGTTTTACACACTCACCTTCCTCCCTCGCTTTTTCACACTCTCATTACACCCTGTCTTTTTGCACACTCCCATTACACCCTCACATTTGCATACTCCCATTGCACACTCACATTACACACTCACATTTACATAATTCTATTACACCATCACATTTACACACTCCTCTTACACCCTCGATTTTGCACAAACTCAATACACCCTTGTTTTTACAAATTCCCATTACACGCTCGGCTTTGCACACTCGCATTCCACCTTCACATTTACACACTCCCATTACACACTTGCTTTTTGCACACTCCCCTTACATCCTCAGTTTTACACACTCGCCTTACACCCTCGCTTTTACACGCTTCCATTAAACCTTCGCTTTTACACAATCCCATTATACCCTCATGTTTACACACTCTCATTACACCTTCACATTTACACACTCCCCTTACACACTCGTTTTTACACATTCCCATTGCACCCTCACATTGATACATTTCCTTTACACTCACGCTTTTACACACTCTCATTATACCCTCACATTTACACACTCCACTTACACCCTTGCTTTTACACACGCCACATTACACCCTCGCTTTTACACACTCCCCTGACACCCTCACATTTACACAGTCCCAGTACATGCTCAATTTTGCACACTCCCCTTCCACACTCACTTTTCCACACTCCCCTTACACCCTCACTTTTTGCACACTCCCCTTCCACCCTCAGGTTTACACGCTGTCATTACACCCTCATTTTGCATGCTCCACATTACACACTCCCATTACACCCTCGCTTTTATATACTCCCCTGACACCCTTGCCTTTACATGCTCCGATTACACACTCACTTTTACACACTTCCATTGCACCCTCGCTTTTACACACTCCCCTTTACACACTCCCCATTACACCCCTGGTTTTACACAATTCCCTTACATCCTCGGTTTTACACAACCTCAATATACCATCACATTTACACACTCCCCTTACACCTTCCATTTTACACACTCCCCTTACACCCTCACTTTTACAATCTCCCCTTACAACCTCGGTTTTACACGCTCACCTTACACCCTCGCTTTTATACACTCGCATTACACCCGCACATTTACACACTCCAATTACATGCTTGATTTTGCACACTCCCCTTCCACCTTCGCTTTTACATACTCCCCTTCCACACTTGCTTTTAGACACTCCATATTACACCCTCATTTTTACACACATCCATTGCACAGTCGCTTTTACACGCTCCCTGTTACATCCTTGCCAATTACAGACTCCCATTACACCCTCTCTTTAACACACTCCCATTGCACCCTCACATTTACACACTCCCCTTACATCCTCACTTTTACACACTCCACATTACACCCTCGTTTTTGCACACTCCACATTACACCCGCACATTTACACACTCCCATTACCCCCTCATTTTTACACGCTCCCCTTGCACCCTTGCTTTTACACACTCCCCCACACCCTCACATTTATACACTCCCCTTCCACACTCACACTTACATAATCCCATTACACCCTCACATTTACACACTTCTTTTACACTCTCGCTTTTAAACACCCTCATTACGCCCTCATTTTTACACGCTCCCCTTGCACCCTTGCTTTTACACACTCCCCCTACACCCTCACATTTACACACTCCCCTTACACCCTCGTTTTTACACACTCCATATTACACCCTCGTTTTTACACACTCCACATTACACCCTCACATTTACACACTCCCATTACCCCCTCATTTTTACATGCTCCCCTTGCACCCTTGCTTTTACACACTCCCCCAGATCCTCACATTTATACACTCCCCTTCCACACTCACACTTACATAATCCTATTACACCCTCACATTTACACACTTCTGTTACACTCTCGCTTTTAAACACCCCCATTACACCCTCATTTTTACACACTCCCCTTACATCCTCGCTTTTACACATTCCCCTGACACCCTCATATTTACACAATCCCATTACACCCTCGATTTTGCACACTCCCCTTGCACCATTGCTTTTACACGCTCTGAATACACCCTCACTTTTACACACTTCCTTTGCACCCTCGCTTTTACAGACTCCTCGTTACATCCTTACCAATTACAGACTCCCATTATACCCTCACTTTTACAGACTCCCCTTTACACACTCCCCATTACACTCTTGGTTTTACACAATTCCCTTACATCCTCGGTTTTACACAATCTCAATACATCGTCACATTTACACACTCCCCTTACACCTTCCATTTTACACACTCCCCTTACACCCTCGCTTTTACAATCTCCCCTTACAACCTCGGTTTTACACGCTCACCTTACACCCTCGCTTTTATACACTCGCATTACACCCGCACATTTACACACTCCCATTACATGTTTGATTTTGCACACTCCCCTTCCACCCTTGCTTTTATACACTCCCCTTTCACCCTCGTTTTTACACACTCCACATTACACCCTCGTTTTTACACGCTCCCCTTGCACCCTTGCTTTTACACATTCCAATTACACCCTCACATTTACACAATCCAATTACACTCTCACGTTTACACACTCTCATTACACCTTCACATGTACACACTCCATTTACACCCTCGCTTTAACATACTCCCCCCATACACCCTCGATTTTACACACTCCCCTTACACCCGTGCTTTTCCACGCTCCCTTTACACCCTACATTTACACTCCCCCCACACCTGCATATTTACACACTCCTCTTACACCCTCGATTTTACCCACTCCCATTACACACTCCACATTACACCCTCGCTTTTACACACTCCACATTACACCCTCATATTTACACAGTCCCATTACATGCTCGATTTTGCACACTCCCCTTCCACCCTCACTTTTACACACTTCATATTACACCCTCGTTTTTACACACTCCACATTACACACTCCCATTACATCCTCACATTTACACACTCATATTACAACCTCACATTTACACAATCCAATTACACCCCCATGCTTACACACTCTCATTACACCATCACATTTACACACTCTATTTACACCCTCGCTTTAACATACTCCCCTTACACCCTCGATTTTACACTCTCCCCTTACACCTGTGCTTTTACACGCTCCCCTTACACCCTCACTTTTACACACTCCCCCTACATCCTCACATTTACATACTCCCTTTATACCCTCACATTTACACGCTCCCATTACAACCTCACATTTACACACTCCTCTTACACACTTGCCTTTACGCACTCCCCTTACACCTTTGCTTTTACATAATCCCATTACACCCTTGCTTTTGCACACTCCCCCTACACCCTCACATTTACACATTCCCTTTATATCCTCACATTTACACGGTCCCATTTCACCCTCATATTTACACACTCCCCTTCCACCCTCGTTTTTCCACACTCCCATCACACCCTCATATTTTGCACACACCCATTACATCTTTGATTTTACGCACTTGCCTTACACCCTCGCTTTTACACACTCCCCTGACAACCTCACTTTTACACACTCCTGTTAACCCCTCGCTTTTTCACATTTACACACTTACATTACACTCTCGCTTTTACGCAGTCCCTGTTACACACTCCCCATTACACCCTTGGTTTTACACCATCGATTCTACACAATCCCCTTACATCCTCGGTTTTACACAACCTCAATACACCCTCACATTTACACTCTCCACTTACACCCTCATCTACACACTCCCCATACACACTTGCTTTTTACACACTCCCCTTAAACCCTCGGTTTTGCATGCTAACCTTACACCCTCTTTTTTACACACTCCACCTTACACCCTCGCTTTTACACCTTCACTTTACACACTCCCCTTACACCCTCGGTTTTACACACTCCCCTTACACCCTCACTTTTACACACTTTGCTGACACTCTCACATTTACACAATCCCATTACACCCTCACATTTATACACTCCCATTACACCCTCACATTTACACACTCGCCATACACCCTCACATTTACACACTCCCATTACACCCTCACACTTACACACTCCCATGACATGCTCAATTTTGCACACTCCCTTTCCACCCTCACTTTTACACACTCCCATTAAACCATCACGTTTACACACTCTCATTACACCTTCACATTTACACACTCCCTTTACACCCTCGCTTTTACACATTCCCTTTACACCCTCACATTTACACACTCCCATTGCACCCTCACATTTACACACTTCCATTACACTCTCGCTTTTATGCAGTCCCTGTTACACATTCCCCATTACACCCTTGGTTTTACACGTTTTGCCTACACCCTCGATTTTACACACTCCCCTTACATCCTCGGTTTTACACAATCTCAATACACCCTCACATTTACGCGCTCCCCTTACACCTTCACTTTTACATAATCCCATTACACCCTCACTTTTTACACATTCCCATTATACCCTCGCTTTTGCACACTCCATTTCCACCCTCGCTTTTCCACACTCTCCTTCCACTCTCGCTTTTTGCACACTCCACTTACACTATCGGTTTTACACACTCACCTTCCTCCCTCGCTTTTTCACACTCTCATTACACCCTGTCTTTTTGCACACTCCCATTACACCCTCACATTTGCATACTCCCATTGCACACTCACATTACACACTCACATTTACATAATTCTATTACACCATCACATTTACACACTCCTCTTACACCCTCGATTTTGCACAAACTCAATACACCCTTGTTTTTACAAATTCCCATTACACGCTCGGCTTTGCACACTCGCATTCCACCTTCACATTTACACACTCCCATTACACACTTGCTTTTTGCACACTCCCCTTACATCCTCAGTTTTACACACTCGCCTTACACCCTCGCTTTTACACGCTTCCATTAAACCTTCGCTTTTACACAATCCCATTATACCCTCATGTTTACACACTCTCATTACACCTTCACATTTACACACTCCCCTTACACACTCGTTTTTACACATTCCCATTGCACCCTCACATTGATACATTTCCTTTACACTCACGCTTTTACACACTCTCATTATACCCTCACATTTACACACTCCACTTACACCCTGGCTTTTACACACTCCCACCATCAATTCCTATCGCCCCCCCCCCCCCCATTACAGTATGATGCCATATGATATAGGAGCAGAATGAGGCCATTCGGTCCATCGTGTCTGTCCCACTCTTTGATCATGGCTGATATGTTTGTCAGCCTCATTCTCCTGCCTCCTCCCTGTCACCCTTGACCCTCACATACCCCTTACATGTTGCTGTTACCCTCCCCCCATCCCCCAGAAACTGGATGGGGTTTATAACTTACAGCCAATCCCCTGTTGCTGGTGTGTGTCACAGTCCTCCAGGCTCCACCTTACCCAGAAAGGGACCAATGGCAGCGCGGGGCGGAGCTTGAGTCTTACCTTCAGAACCTGTTCGAGATTCTCCAGTTTGTCGTGCAGCAAGTTGTTCTTGAGCAACGCCAAATCCCGTTCCTGTGTCACCACAATCAGAGCTTCCTTCACCGGATCATACTCTGGTTTCACCTGAAGAGAAAATGCCATCACCAACGTGCATTTATATAGCCTCCTGAATGCAGTGCAACATTGGAAGGTGCTTACTAGGAGCGTTGGCCCAGAGCTACGGGGTGATATCTCAGACATGTGATGGTCAGGGACAGGGTGGGTTTCTGAATAGATGGGGGATGGGAATGCTGGAGCCTTGGGCTCAGGGAAGTGCAGAGCAGGACAGCAAGGACAGAGCTGCGACAATCAGCACGAGTCAGAGATCTGAGAGGGCTGGGTGTTTTGGAGGGGATTATGGGGCTTTGGGGGGAGTTTGAAAGCAAAGATGAGATGACGAGAGTAAACTGCTGCTTGACGAGGAGCCGGAGTCAGTCAGAGAGTACAGGAATGTCGAGGGGATTCGGACCCACCATGTGGGAAGGGATGAGCAGTAGGGTTTGGGGTGGGTTCAAGCTGATGGTGGACAGAGTGTGTGTGGGACAGCAGCAAGGAGCATGCTTGACCTGGAAATAACAAAGGTAGAGGTGATGGTTTCAGCAGTCGATCAGCTGGATCAGAGTGGAGTTGGATAACATGGTGAAGGTGGGAGAAATCCCCTTCAGAAATGGAGAGAAGGTGGGTTTGGGAGCTCCCCTTTGGGTCAGATAGGATGGGGGGAGAACCTGCATAAAGACATCAGGGACTTTAATGGGATCCACCTCCCAGGGTCACAGCGTTATTACAGTACAGGCGGAGGCTATTCAGCCCATTGTGCCTGGACTGGATTGTTAAATGGACATCACTAATTGTTAATAAAGTTATTGTTGAGTGAGTAAGTTATAGTCAGGTTGTGTTGTACTTCTGAACTGGACAAAAACTACGACACTTAGAAAGCAGGGAGTGTCTGGGTGTAAGATGGGAATGTTCTCAGCACGGACTCAGTCACTGCTCAGCGAACATCCTTTCCATACAACAGCTCAAAACAAAATCACAAACAGCCACTTCCGATGGAGAAAGCAGCCCATTAACCTCCTTCAGAACTGAGAGCAAGTCTTCTACCGAGACAGCTGCAGCACAGAAAGAGGCCATTCAGCCCCCCAACCCCCACCCACACCCCGGCTGTCCTGTACTGTCCCTGGCGCAGGCAGTGACTCCTCTGGAATAGGAGGGAACAGTCATGTGGAGAACTGATTGTCTCTCCTCAGGTCTCTCTCCATTGGGGAGAGCTGCTACATTCACCCCTGGGGGTGATCCCCTCGGTTGTTCGGAGCTGTGTAATCCGGTAGTTCCAGACTGTGAGGGTGAGGAGGAAATACCTGCTCATACTGGAGAATCTGTGACAGCACAGGAGCCCGGAACGTCCAGTCACACTTCTCATGAAGAATTTCCTTCAGCTCATTCTCCTGAGGAAAGACAAAACACAATTCAGCTTTTACCAGAGCAGCGCAGTCAGTCAGGGAGTACAGTCACACCCACACCCCCACACAGACAGGGAGTACAGTAACACCCACACCCCCACACAGACAGGGAGTACAGTCACACCCAAACCCCCACACAGACAGGGAGTACAGTCACACCCACACCCCCACACAGACAGGGAGTACAGTCACACCCACACCCCCACACAGACAGGGAGTACAGTCACACCCAAACCCCCACACAGACAGGGAGTACAGTCACACCCACACCCCCACACAGACAGGGAGTACAGTCACACCCACACCCCCACACAGACAGGGAGTACAGTCACACCCAAACCCCCACACAGACAGGGAGTACAGTCACACCCACACCCCCACACAGACAGGGAGTACAGTCACACCCAAACCCCCACACAGACAGGGAGTACAGTCACACCCACACCCCCACACAGACAGGGAGTACAGTCACACCCACACCCCCACACAGACAGGGAGTACAGTCACACCCACACCCCCACACAGACAGGGAGTACAGTCACACCCAAACCCCCACACAGACAGGGAGTACAGTCACACCCACACCCCCGCACAGACAGGGAGTACTGTCACACCCACACCCCCGCACAGACAGGGAGTACTGTCACACCCACACCGCCGCACAGACAGGGAGTACAGTCACACCCACACCCCCACACAGACAGGGAGTACAGTCACACCCACACCCCCACACAGACAGGGAGTACAGTCACACCCACACCCCCGCACAGACAGGGAGTACAGTCACACCCACACCCCCGCACAGATAGGGAGTACAGTCACACCCACACCCCCGCACAGACAGGGAGTACAGTAACACCCACACCCCCGCACAGACAGGGAGTACGGTCACACCCACACCCCCGCACAGACAGGGAGTACGGTCACACCCACACCCCCGCACAGACAGGGAGTACAGTCACACCCACAACCCCGCACAGACAGGGAGTACAGTCACACCCACACCCCCGCACAGACAGGGAGTACAGTCACACCCACACCCCCGCACAGACAGGGAGTACAGTCACACCCACACCCCCGCACAGACAGGGAGTACAGTCACACCCACACCCCCACACAGACAGGGAGTACAGTCACACCCACACCCCCGCACAGACAGGGAGTACAGTCACACCCACACCCCCGCACAGACAGGGAGTACAGTCACACCCACACCCCCGCACAGACAGGGAGTACAGTAACACCCACACCCCCGCACAGACAGGGAGTACAGTCACACCCACACCCCCTCACAGACAGGGAGTACGGTCACACCCACACCCCCGCACAGACAGGGAGTACTGTCACACCCACACCGCCGCACAGACAGGGAGTACAGTCACACCCACACCGCCGCACAGACAGGGAGTACAGTCACACCCACACCCCCGCACAGACAGGGAGTACAGTCACACCCACACCCCCGCACAGACAGGGAGTACAGTAACACCCACACCCCCGCACAGACAGGGAGTACTGTCACACCCACACCCCCGCACAGACAGGGAGTACAGTCACACCCACACCCCGCACAGACAGGGAGTACTGTCACACCCACACCCCGCACAGACAGGGAGTACTGTCACACCCACACGCCCGCACAGACAGGGAGTACAGTCACACCCACACCCCCGCACAGACAGGGAGTACAGTAACACCCACACCCCCGCACAGACAGGGAGTACTGTCACACCCACACCCCCGCACAGACAGGGAGTACAGTCACACCCACACCCCGCACAGACAGGGAGTACTGTCACACCCACACCCCGCACAGACAGGGAGTACAGTCACACCCACACCCCCGCACAGACAGGGAGTACTGTCACACCCACACCGCCGCACAGACAGGGAGTACAGTCACACCCACACCCCCGCACAGACAGGGAGTACAGTCACACCCACACCCCCGCACAGACAGGGAGTACAGTCACACCCACACCCCTGCACAGACAGGGAGTACAGTCACACCCACACCCCCGCACAGACAGGGAGTACAGTCACACCCACACCCCCGCACAGACAGGGAGTACAGTCACACCC
Source organism: Chiloscyllium plagiosum (assembly GCF_037043375.1). Classification (NCBI taxonomy): domain Eukaryota; kingdom Metazoa; phylum Chordata; class Chondrichthyes; order Orectolobiformes; family Hemiscylliidae; genus Chiloscyllium; species Chiloscyllium plagiosum. The sequence continues at coordinate 2,929,822 of NW_028270162.1, read as the reverse complement.
ACACCCCCGCACAGACAGGGAGTACAGTAACACCCACACCGCCGCACAGACAGGGAGTACAGTCACACCCACACCCCCGCACAGACAGGGAGTACAGTAACACCCACACCCCCGCACAGACAGGGAGTACTGTCACACCCACACCGCCGCACAGACAGGGAGTACAGTCACACCCACACCCCCGCACAGACAGGGAGTACAGTCACACCCACACCCCCGCACAGACAGGGAGTACAGTCACACCCACACCCCTGCACAGACAGGGAGTACAGTCACACCCACACCCCCGCACAGACAGGGAGTACAGTCACACCCACACCCCCGCACAGACAGGGAGTACTGTCACACCCACACCCCCGCACAGACAGGGAGTACAGTAACACCCACACCGCCGCACAGACAGGGAGTACAGTCACACCCACACCCCCGCACAGACAGGGAGTACAGTCACACCCACACCCCCGCACAGACAGGGAGTACTGTCACACCCACACCCCCGCACAGACAGGGAGTACAGTCACACCCACACCCCCGCACAGACAGGGAGTACAGTAACACCCACACCCCCGCACAGACAGGGAGTACAGTCACACCCACACCCCGCACAGACAGGGAGTACAGTCACACCCACACCCCCGCACAGACAGGGAGTACAGTCACACCCACACCCCCGCACAGACAGGGGGTACAGTAACACCCACACCCCCGCACAGACAGGGAGTACAGTCACACCCACACCCCAAACAGACAGGGAGTACAGTCACACCCACACCCCCACACAGACAGGGAGTACAGTCACACCCACACCCCGCACAGACAGGGAGTACAGTCACACCCACACCCCCGCACAGACATAGAGTACAGTCACACCCACACCCCCGCACAGACAGGGAGTACAGTAACACCCACACCCCCGCACAGACAGGGAGTACAGTAACACCCACACCCCCGCACAGACAGGGAGTACAGTCACACCCACACCCCGCACAGACAGGGAGTACAGTCACACCCACACCCCCGCACAGACAGGGAGTACAGTAACACCCACACCCCCGCACAGACAGGGAGTACAGTCACACCCACACCCCGCACAGACAGGGAGTACAGTCACACCCACACCCCCGCACAGACAGGGAGTACAGTAACACCCACACCCCCGCACAGACAGGGAGTACAGTCACACCCACACCCCGCACAGACAGGGAGTACAGTCACACCCACACCCCCGCACAGACAGGGAGTACAGTAACACCCACACCCCCGCACAGACAGGGAGTACAGTCACACCCACACCCCCGCACAGACAGGGAGAACAGTAACACCCACACCCCCACACAGACAGGGAGTACAGTCACACCCACACCCCCGCACAGACAGGGAGAACAGTAACACCCACACCCCCGCACAGACAGGGAGTACAGTCACACCCACACCCCGCACAGACAGGGAGTACAGTCACACCCACACCCCCGCACAGACAGGGAGTACAGTCACACCCACACCCCCGCACAGACAGGGAGAACAGTAACACCCACACCCCCGCACAGACAGGGAGTACAGTCACACCCACACCCCCGCACAGACAGGGAGTACAGTCACACCCACACCCCCGCACAGACAGGGAGTACAGTCACACCCACACCCCCGCACAGACAGGGAGTACAGTCACACCCACACCCCCGCACAGACGGGCAGTACAGTAACACCCACACCCCCGCACAGACAGGGAGTACAGTCACACCCACACCCCGCACAGACAGGGAATACAGTCACACCCACACCCCCGCACAGACAGGGAGTACAGTCACACCCACACCCCGCACAGACAGGGAGTACAGTAACACCCACACCCCCGCACAGACAGGGAGTACAGTCACACCCACACCCCGCACAGACAGGGAGTACAGTCACACCCACACCCCCGCACAGACAGGGAGTACAGTCACACCCACGCCCCCGCACAGACGGGCAGTACAGTAACACCCACACCCCCGCACAGACAGGGAGTACAGTCACACCCACACCCCGCACAGACAGGGAATACAGTCACACCCACACCCCCGCACAGACAGGGAGTACAGTCACACCCACACCCCCGCACAGACAGGGAGTACAGTAACACCAACACCCCGCACAGACAGGGAGTACAGTCACACCCACACCCCCGCACAGACAGGGAGTACAGTCACACCCACACCCCCGCACAGACAGGTAGTACAGTAACACCCACACCCCCGCACAGACAGGGAGTACAGTAACACCCACACCCCCGCACAGACAGGGAGTACTGTCACACCCACACCCCCTCACAGACAGGGAGTACAGTCACACCCACACCCCCGCACAGACAGGGAGTACTGTCACACCCACACCCACGCACAGACAGTGAGTACAGTCACACCCACACCCCCGCACAGACAGGGAATACAGTCACACCCACACCCCGCACAGACAGGGAGTACAGTCACACCCACACCCCCACACAGACAGGGAGTACAGTCACACCCACACCCCGCACAGACAGGGAGTACAGTCACACCCACACCCCCGCACAGACAGGGAGTACTGTCACACCCACACCCCCGCACAGACAGGGAGTACAGTCACACCCACACCCCGCACAGACAGGGAGTACAGTAACACCCACACCCCCGCACAGACAGGGAGTACTGTCACACCCACACCCCCGCACAGACAGGGAGTACAGTCACACCCACACCCCCCGCACAGACAGGGAGTACAGTCACACCCACACCGACAGGGAGTACAGTCACACCCACACCCCCGCACAGACAGGGAGTACAGTCACACCCACACCCCGCACAGACAGGGAGTACAGTAACACCCACACCCCCGCACAGACAGGGAGTACAGTCACACCCACACCCCCGCACAGACAGGGAGTACTGTCACACCCACACCCCCGCACAGACAGGGAGTACTGTCACACCCACACCCCCACACAGACAGGCAGTACAGTCACACCCACACCCCCGCACAGACAGGGAGTACAGTCACACCCACACCCCCGCACAGACAGGGAGTACAGTCACACCCACACTCCCACACAGACAGGGAGTACTGTCACACCCACACCCCCGCACAGACAGGGAGTACAGTCACACCCACACCCCCGCACAGACAGGGAGTACAGTCACACCCACACCCCCACACAGACAGGGAGTACAGTAACACCCACACCCCGCACAGACAGGGAGTACAGTCACACCCACACACCCACACAGACAGGGAGTACAGTCACACCCACACCCCCGCACAGACAGGGAGTACAGTCACACCCACACCCCCGCACAGACAGGGAGTACAGTAACACCCACACCCCGCACAGACAGGGAGTACAGTCACACCCACACCCCCACACAGACAGGGAGTACAGTCACACCCACACCCCCGCACAGACAGGGAGTACAGTAACATTCACACCCCCGCACAGACAGGGAGTACAGTCACACCCACACCCCCACACAGACAGGGAGTACAGTCACACCCACACCCCCGCACAGACAGGCAGTACAGTCACACCCACACCCCGCACAGACAGGCAGTACAGTAACACCCACACCCCCGCACAGACAGGGAGTACAGTCACACCCACACACCCACACAGACAGGGAGTACAGTCACACCCACACCCCCGCACAGACAGGCAGTACAGTCACACCCACACCCCCGCACAGACAGGGAGTACTGTCACACCCACACCCCCGCACAGACGGGCAGTACAGTCACACCCACACCCCCGCACAGACAGGGAGTACAGTCACACCCACACCCCCACACAGACAGGGAGTACAGTAACACCCACACCCCCGCACAGACAGGGAGTACAGTCACACCCACACCCCCGCACAGACAGGGAGTACTGTCACACCCACACCCCCACACAGACAGGCAGTACAGTCACACCCACACCCCCGCACAGACAGGCAGTACAGTCACACCCACACCCCCGCACAGACAGGGAGTACAGTCACACCCACACCCCCGCACAGACAGGGAGTACAGTCACACCCACACAGACAGGGAGTACAGTCACACCCACACCCCCGCACAGACAGGGAGTACAGTCACACCCACACCCCCGCACAGACAGGGAGTACAGTCACACCCACACCCCCGCACAGACAGGGAGTACAGTAACATTCACACCCCCGCACAGACAGGGAGTACAGTCACACCCACACCCCCGCACAGACAGGGAGTACAGTCACACCCACACTCCCGCACAGACAGGCAGTACAGTAACACCCACACCCCGCACAGACAGGGAGTACAGTCACACCCACACCCCCGCACAGACAGGGATGGAGGGATCTGCTCATTCATATAGGGGTCTCACTGCCATTTTAACAGCCGTTAGAGAGACCAGTTCCCAGGAACTGAGGAAGCATCGCACTGTCGGAGGGTCAGTGCTGGGGGAGTGCCGCACTGTCAGACGGTCAGTGCTGAGGGAGTGCTGCACTGTCAGAGGGTCAGTGCAGAGGGAGTGCTGCACTGTCAGAGAGTCAGTACTGAGGGAGTGCTGCACTGTCGGAGGGTCAGTGCAGAGGGAGTGCTGCACTGTCAGAGGGTCAGTACTGAGGGAGTGCTGCACTGTCGGAGGGTCAGTCTTTTAGATGGGACATTAAAGCTAAAAGTATAAGTTGTAACTTCTGGAAAGTTCCCAACTTGAACATAATCGTGTGAATTCTCCATGAGTTTGGACAAACTCAAAGTCAATAATGGATTGTGAGAACCTGCTGTGAACAAAATGGCTGCTGTGCGTGCTCACAGAGAGTAAACGGCACGGGGAGTCATCAGCGGTGAGCATTTTGCAGGATGTTTCTGAAATGATGCAGTGTAAAGGAAACTTATTTTCCTCTGAATTTAATAAATAGATAAGGCCCTGATTTTCTTTGGAGTTAAGCTAATTCAGACCAGCCAGTACCATCCTCTTAACTTCATTTATTCCCATCACAAGGGAGCAGCTTTTCACAATCGTTCCCAATCTCATTGAAGATTGAGCTGATTATTTTGTGAGACAATCATGGTTTATATTAAAAAATCACTCAGTTGGGCAACTTCAAATAATCTTTCTTGGACAAAGCGTCTTATTTTTCCTTGGTTATCCTGCTGGGAATTGTTTGTGAAACTTGGGAACTGGAGACAACACTGGAATGGGAGAGGCAGTGTACCCGGAATCCCACGTTCCCGATGGGTCAAGGCCCTGAACCCGGGAATCCCCTCCACAAACCAGTCCCCCTCCCTGTCCCCTCCTTTCTAATGCTTCTTCAATCCTGTCTCTTTGGTCACCTGATGTGGCTCAGTCTCAAATCATTAATGACAACCCTCAGAGCCAATCTGGAACATTTAAATTCATTCATCTGTTAGAAGCCTCGCTGATTTTTCATTATGTTTTATTTCTATTCTTTGATCAGTTTTGGTTTGGAGTTGTGAACTGGAGTGTTGAGAGCTGGAGACAGTTGGTGGTAAAGAACAGACCAAAGAAGTTTTATGTGTTTGTGAGGCCAGGTCTGGAGGTTACTTGTTGGCTGAGTCTTGATCAAAAGAATTCCAACACAGAGCGACACAGTGAAGGGCACTGGGTTTAAGCAACAGCATTTAGTTATTAACAAGTTCAGTCCCAGGAATTGGTTCTGGCAAGTCTGGGAGAGACCTAATGTTCAAGCAGATGGCCACAGGTGAATGGTAATTGAGGCTGTGGGAAGTGTTGATCAGTCTATCAGGGTGGAACCAGAATTAAAGTTTTATTTTGAATTGTGTTTTTCTGTGAGATGGTTCTGGGCAGCTACTGAGACAGCACGAGGATTTCAGAGCTCCCTGCGTAATCTCCCATACCAGCTGCCTGAAGCCCAAGGTGAGGAGAGTGGTCTATGTCTGGATGAACTGAGGAGGAGACCAGCTGCCCACACCCTCCCCTGGGGAATGATGCATCATGGGTGTTGGCCAGCTTTGTTATTTATTTTTAACTCTGTCTGTTTGCCTGTGTGAATGGGAACAGAAAACAAATGGTTTGGGTTTAAAGCATTGACATTAATCAGTTTCCCATGTTCCCTCTCTGCTAACGTCATTATGAAGTGAATAAATAGTTATTTCTTTGTTTAAGAATCAAAACTGGTCTCTGGATATTAATTATTGATACAGTTTGGTGACAAACCATTCGAGTAACTATTGGGGGATGGGTCATTGTGGTATGAGTCTGGAGCTGGAAAGGCTGGTTTGGTTCAGCTGTCTGTCTATGTGTTGAATAGAGGTGCTATATAAATCCAAGGTGTTGCTGTAATCCCATTCTGAAATATTGCTCGCACTCAGGAACAGAAGTGTTCACCTCCTGCCCTAGGATGGTGGTTAGTTACTGAGGAGGGGGCTCATGACAGACCACTCTCTGCAAGTTCCCGCCCAGCAGCCTGATGGATTGATTGTCAATGGGGAATGGGTTGTGTCTGGGATCAGACAGAGCTGTGCAAACTGCCAGGCGGATTCAATAGTGTTGATGGACAGATACCTCCCCTCGGGGTGTTCCTGGATGAGGGGCAGTACCTCCAGACCGGGGGGGGGGGGCGCGGGAAGGGGGGGGGGGGGGGAGATGGGGTTAGATTAGATTAGATTAGATTACATTACAGTGTGGAAACAGGCCCTTCGGCCCAACAAGTCCACACTGACCCTCTGAAGAGTAACCCACCCAGACCCATTGCCGTATATTTACCCCTGACTAATGCACCTAACACTACGGGCAATTTAGCATGGCCAATTCACCTGACCTGCACATCTTTGGACTGTGGGAGGAAACCGGAGCACCCGGAGCAAACCCACGCAGACATGGGGAGAACGTGCAAACTCCACACAGTCAGTCGCCTGAGACGGGAATTGAACCCGGGTCTCTGGCGCTGTGAGGCAGCAGTGCTAACCGCTGTGCCACCGTGCCTAGGTGGTGAGGGGGTGAGATGTCCTGATGTCCAGCCCCTCTGTGACAGGCAGTGTTCCCTCCACCCTCCTCCCTTTCTCCCCTCCCCTCTCCCCTCCCCCTCCACTCCCTCCTCACCCCTACTCTCCCCGCACTCCCACACCCTCCTCACCCCCACTCCCCCTCACTCCCTCACCTCCACATCCCCCGCACCCCCACATCCCCCTGACCCCCACACATCCCTCACCCCCACACCCCCCTCAACCCCACTCCCCCTCACCCCCACTCCCCCTCAACCCCACATTCCCCTCACCCTCACTCCCCCTTGCCCCCACACACCCCTCACTCTCCCCTCATCCCCACTCCCCCTCACCCCGACATGCCCCCTCACCCCCACTCCCCCTTGCCCCCACACACCCCTCACTCTCTCCTCAACCCCACTCCCCCTCACCCCCACATGCCCCCTCACCCCCACTCCTCCTCAACCCCACTCACTCTCACCCCCTCAACCCCACTCCCCCCCTCATCCCCACCCTCTTCTCCACACCCCTACCCAAATCCTCCCCTCCCCACCCTGATCCCCAAATTACCCTCATCCCTACCCCTACCTTCTCCCTCACCCCGAGGTGGTAGTTGGGAAATCGAGGCCACTGTTTTGGAAATATATCGCCGTTCCTTCAGTGTCACTGGGTCAGAATCCTGGAATTCCCTCCCTCAGGGCATTGTGGGCCTACCCACAGCACATGGACTGCAGTGGGTCAAGAAGGCAGCTCACCCCCACCTTCTCAAGGGGGCAACTTAGGGACACGGCAATAAATACTGGGCCCAACCAGCGACCCCCACTTCAGGTGTGAGTAACAAGAAACGTTTCTCTGGTACTTTCTCCCCAATCCCTCACACGTTTCTCTGCTCATTATCCAGACCCCCCTCTTAGAAGCTGCCATTCAATTTGCAATCCCTGATCTGTCAGCTGGTGCATCCTGGATGCTAAACCCTGGTTTGCTTTTCCTGCATGTGACCTCTCGTTCTGCATCTTGTCACGTTCACTCTACGCTCTCTGGTTAAAAATCTCCCAGCATTCGAAGGGGTTTTCCTTATTTCCCAAGTCTGAAACCCTTTGTGATTTGAAATTTCCCAATCTGGGACCATCGATGCAGCCCTGACATTGTCCTGTTCCTCTGTGCACCTGGAATAAGCTCACCCTCAGAACTATTCTTTTTCACTCAGAAGCTGTTAAGAAAGCATATGGTGTTTTGGCTTTCATTGTCAGGGGGATTAAGTTTAAGAGCCGTGAGATCTTGTTGCAGCTCTATAAAACTTTGGTTAGACCACACTTGGAATACTGCGTCCAGTTCTGGTCGCCCTATTATAGGAAAGATGTGGATGCTTTGGAGAGGGTTCAGAGGAGGTTTACCAGGATGCTGCCTGGACTGGAGGGCTTATCTTATGAAGAGAGGTTGACTGAGCTCGGACCTTTTTCATTAGAGAAAAGGAGGAGAGGGGACCTAATTGAGGTATACAAGATAATGAGAGGCATAGATAGAGTCGATAGCCAGAGACTATTTCCCAGGGCAGAAATGACTAACACGAGGGGTCATTGTTTTAAGCTGGTTGGAAGAAAGTGTAAAGGGGATGTCAGAGGCGGGTTCTTTACACAGAGAGTTGTGAGAGCATGGAATGCGTTGCCAGCAGCAGTTGTGGAGGCAGGGTCATTGGGGACATTTAAGAGACTACTGGACATGCATATGGTCACAGAAATATGAGGGTGCATACATGAGGATCAGTGGACAGCACAACATTGTGGGCTGAAGGGCCTGTTCTGTGCTGTACTGTTCTATGTTCTATGTTCTATTCTAGTAAATGGCTTGTGGGGAGTTAATTCAATTCCTTCCTTGTGATCTTGCAATAAATGCTAGTAAGATGCCTGATGTGTGCAGAAATCTGAGCAATGACCAATTCTGATTTATAACACTTGACAAGAACACATTAAACATACTCTGTCCCAGAGAGAGGACAGTATTCCCCTATTACATTCATCACTTTGGCAAACTACTCAACTGTGAAGCTCAGTGCACTAGGAGCTTAAATTTCCACTCCCCACAGCTCCCAGTTAAGGTCAGGTAAGAGATGCAAGAGAGATTGCAAACGCTGACAGGGTGAGATGGGGGTGGTGGGGGTGAAAGGTCACTCAATGCATTTATTAAACAAGATGAAAATTAAAAACAACTGATCGAGACCAACAAGAGTCAGACATTTTCAGAGATGTTTAACTTAGAAAAAAGTAAGAATTGTCCTTAAAATGTTTTTTTTTCTTTTTTAATTTGAAAACATCAGTGATTAAAGCAAAAGAATCCTCAGCACCAGGTGGCAGCAGTGCTCCTGGTCACAGGGTCATACAGCACAGAAACAGACCCTTCAGCCCAACTAGTCCATGCTGACTAGATATCCTAAATTAATCCATAGTCCCGTTTGCCAGCACCCGGCCCATATCCCTCCAAAACCTTCCAATTCATATACCCATCCAGGTGCCTTTTAAATGCTATACTTGTACCAGCCTCCATCACATCCTCTGGCAGCTTATTCCATACACGTACCAGCTTCTGTGTGAAAAAGTTGCCCCTCAGGTCTCTTATATCTTTCCCCTCTCACCCTAAATCTATGCCCCTCTAGTTCTGGACTCCCGCACCCCAGGGAAAAGACCTTGTCTATTTATCCTATCCATGCCCCTCATAATTTTATAAACCTCTATAAGGTCTCCCCTCAACCTCCGACGCTCCAGGGAAAACAGCCCCAGCCTGTTCAACCTCTCCCTGTCGCTCAAATCCTCCAACCCTGGCAACATCCTTGTAAATCTTTTCTGAACCCTTTCAAGTTTCACAACATCCTTCCTATAGCAGGGAGACCAGAATTGCACACAATGTTCAATTAATCCAACACATTAATTAATCCTCAAGCATTGTTACTTCACAATCCCCATCATTCCCACTTTGTTCTCCCTGAGCTATCCTCTACCCCAGGCTGTGGAATCTATGGAAACAAGATGGGGGAGAGATGGAGTTAAAGGGGTGACTGATTCCTGTCTCCCATAACAGTCAAGCCCTGAGCCAGGGACCTCACAAACTTTGGGGAATATCCTGGAAATAGTGATCATTCCCCCCAGCAGTGCAGCACATCCAGACATTTCTGCACGTCACACAATCCCCTTGCAACTTCCCTGTGACTGCTGCTGAATCTCAGTCTTCTCAGTGCACAATGATGAACACAGCAAAAGGAGCAGGCCATTCAGTCCATCAGGCCTGCCCCACCATTCAATACTATCATGGCTGACTGACAACTGTCTTAACCCCAAGCCCATCGCCATAACCTCATACCCCACTTGGAATCAGAAATCAATCAATCTCAACCCTAAACAGACCCAAGGACCGGGCTTCCACAGTCCCCTTGAGGACAGAATTCCAAAGATCCGCAACCCTCCCAGTCAAACTGTTCTCCTTCTCTCAGACTGAAGGGATATCCGATATTGTTTAAATGGTGCTCCTGATGGTCCACTCCCGAATCGGGGGAAGGTCTCTCCCGCACCTTCTCTGTCTCCCCCTTTCACTATTTTCTCGGGTTCATTGTTGTGGAGGGGCCAGTGTTGGCCTGGGGTGGACAAGGTCAGAAGTCACATGACCAACAGGATGATTTGAAATCACAATGTACCAAGGGGCACCGACTGAAGGTTAAGGACTAAAGGACTGAGACCTGAGGAAAAACAGTTTCACCCAGAGGGTGCAGGGGGCCTGGAGAAAACCAGCTAGTTTTTTGATTCAAGTGGAAACTCTAACCTCATTGGGAATAATACCTGGCACTGCCCTGAAACATGAGAGCCTGTGAGGCGATGGCCACGAGACTGGACAGTGGGGATGGATGGAGAGTTGGTTTATTCAGACAGGACAGACATGATGGGCTGATTGGCTTCTTTCTGTGTCTCAGTGTGTTTGCAGCTTAATGGTTCTATGACTGAACCTGGTTTCAACACAACACCCTGTACATCTGGCATCCCACAGCATCACAGAGAGCTCCCAGGATGACCACCATCTTCTGAGTGAACCTCACACTGAGACTCCCATGTCAACATCGAAACCAATGGAGACATCTCAGCTATAACTACACACAGATACTCACAGTTACTATAACTGTAACTACACACAGATACTCACAGTTACTATAACTGTAACTACACACAGATACTCACAGTTACTATAACTGTAACTACACACAGATACTCACAGTTACTATAACTGTAACTACACACAGATACTCACAGTTACTATAACTGTAACTACACACAGATAGTCACAATGCTGGGATCACAGTTACTATAACTGTAACTACACACAGATAGTCACAATGCTGGGATCACAGTTACTATAACTGTAACTACACACAGATAGTCACAATGCTGGGATCACAGTTACTATAACTGTAACTACACACAGATAGTCACAATGCTGGGATCACAGTTACTATAACAGTAACTACACACAGATAGTCACAATGCGGGGATCACAGTTACTATAACTGTAACTACACACAGATACTCACAGTTACTATAACTGTAACTACACACAGATACTCACAGTTACTATAACTGTAACTACACACAGATAGTCACAATGCTGGGATCACAGTTACTATAACTGTAACTACACACAGATAGTCACAATGCTGGGATCACAGTTACTATAACTGTAACTACACACAGATAGTCACAATGCGGGGATCACAGTTACTATAACTGTAACTACACACAGATACTCACAATGCTGGGAACACAGTTACTATAACAGTAACTACACACAGATACTCACAATGCTGGGATCACAGTTACTATAACTGTAACTACACACAGATACTCACAATGCTGGGATCACAGTTACTATAACAGTAACTACATACAGATACTCACAATGCTGGGATCACAGTTACTATAACAGTAACTACATATAGATACTCACAATGCTGGGATCACAGTTACTATAACAGTAACTACATACAGATACTCACAATGCTGGGATCACAGTTACTATAACAGTAACTACACACAGATACTCACAATGCTGGGATCACAGTTACTATAACAGTAACTACACACAGATACTCACAATGCTGGGATCACAGTTACTATAACAGTAACTACACACAGATACTCACAATGCTGGGATCACAGTTACTATAACAGTAACTACACACAGATAGTCACAATGCTGGGATCACAGTTACTATAACAGTAACTATATACAGATACTCACAATGCTGGGATCACAGTTACTATAACAGTAACTACACACAGATAGTCACAATGCTGGGATCACAGTTACTATAACAGTAACTACACACAGATAGTCACAATGCTGGGATCACAGTTACTATAACAGTAACTACACACAGATACTCACAATGCTGGGATCACAGTTACTATAACAGTAACTACACACAGATACTCACAATGCTGGGATCACAGTTACTATAACAGTAACTACACACAGATAGTCACAATGCTGGGATCACAGTTACTATAACAGTAACTACACACAGATACTCACAATGCTGGGATCACAGTTACTATAACAGTAACTACACACAGATACTCACAATGCTGGGATCACAGTTACTATAACAGTAACTACACACAGATAGTCAAAATGCTGGGATCACAGTTACTATAACAGTAACTACACACAGATACTCACAATGCTGGGATCACAGTTACTATAACAGTAACTATAGACAGATACTCACAATGCTGGGATCACAGTTACTATAACTGTAACTATACACAGATAGTCACAATGCTGGGATCACAGTTACTATAACAGTAACTACACACAGATAGTCACAATGCTGGGATCACAGTTACTAAAACAGTAACTACACACAGATACTCACAATGCTGGGATCACAGTTACTATAACAGTAACTACACACAGATAGTCACAATGCTGGGATCACAGTTACTATAACAGTAACTACATATAGATACTCACAATGCTGGGATCACAGTTACTATAACTGTAACTACACACAGATAGTCACAATGCTGGGATCACAGTTACTATAACAGTAACTACACACAGATACTCACAATGCTGGGATCACAGTTACTATAACAGTAACTACACACAGATACTCACAATGCTGGGATCACAGTTACTATAACAGTAACTACACACAGATAGTCACAATGCTGGGATCACAGTTACTATAACAGTAACTACACACAGATAGTCACAATGCTGGGATCACAGTTACTAGAACAGTAACTACACACAGATACTCACAATGCTGGGATCACAGTTACTATAACAGTAACTACACACAGATACTCACAATGCTGGGATCACAGTTACTATAACAGTAACTACACACAGATACTCACAATGCTGGGATCACAGTTACTATAACAGTAACTACACACAGATAGACACAATGCCGAGACCACAATTACTATAACAGTAACTATACACAGACACTCTCAACGCTGGGATCACAGTTACTATAACAGTATCTACACACAGATAGACACAATGCTGGGATCACAGTTACTATAACAGTAACTATATACAGATACTCACAATGCGGGGATCACGGTTACTATAACAGTAACTATACACAGATACTCACAATGCTGGGAACACAGTTACTTTAACAGTAACTACACACAGATACTCACAATGCTGGGATCACAGTTACTATAACAGTAACTACACACAGATAGTCACAATGCGGGGATCACAGTTACTATAACAGTAACTACACACAGATACAATGCTGGGATCACAGTTACTATAACAGTAACTACATACAGATACTCACAATGCTGGGATCACAGTTACTATAACAGTAACTACACACAGATAGTCACAATGCGGGGATCACAGTTACTATAACAGTAACTATACACAGATAGTCACAATGCTGGGATCACAGTTACTATAACAGTAACTACACACAGATAGTCACAATGCTGGGATCACAGTTACTATAACAGTAACTACACACAGATAGTCACAATGCTGGGATCACAGTTACTATAACAGTAACTATATACAGATACCCACAATGCTGGGATCACAGTTACTATAACAGTAACTACATACAGATACTCACAATGCTGGGAACACAGTTACTATAACAGTAACTATATACAGATACTCACAATGCTGGGATCACAGTTACTATAACAGTAACTACACACAGATAGTCACAATGCTGGGATCACAGTTACTATAACAGTAACTTCACACAGATACTCACAATGCTGGGATCACAGTTACTATAACAGTAACTATATACAGATACTCACAATGCTGGGATCACAGTTACTATAACAGTAACTACACACAGATAGTCACAATGCTGGGATCACAGTTACTATAACAGTAACTACACACAGATAGTCACAATGCTGGGAACACAGTTACTAAAACAGTAACTATACACAGATACTCACAATGCTGGGATCACAGTTACTATCACAATAACTACACACAGATACTCACAATGCTGGGATCACAGTTACTAAAACAGTAACTATAGACAGATACTCACAATGCTGGGATCACAGTTACTATAACAGTAACTACACAGAGATAGTCACAATGCTGGGATCACAGTTACTAAAACAGTAACTACACACAGATACTCACAATGCTGGGATCACAGTTACTATAACAGTAACTACACACAGATAGTCACAATGCTGGGATCACAGTTACTATAACAGTAACTACATATAGATACTCACAATGCTGGGATCACAGTTACTATAACTGTAACTACACACAGATAGTCACAATGCTGGGAACACAGTTACTATAACAGTAACTATACACAGATACTCACAATGCTGGGATCACAGTTACTATCACAATAACTACACACAGATACTCACAATGCTGGGATCACAGTTACTAAAACAGTAACTATAGACAGATACTCACAATGCTGGGATCACAGTTACTATAACAGTAACTACACAGAGATAGTCACAATGCTGGGATCACAGTTACTAAAACAGTAACTACACACAGATACTCACAATGCTGGGATCACAGTTACTATAACAGTAACTACACACAGATAGTCACAATGCTGGGATCACAGTTACTATAACAGTAACTACATATAGATACTCACAATGCTGGGATCACAGTTACTATAACTGTAACTACACACAGATAGTCACAATGCTGGGAACACAGTTACTATAACAGTAACTATACACAGATACTCACAATGCTGGGATCACAGTTACTATCACAATAACTACACACAGATACTCACAATGCTGGGATCACAGTTACTAAAACAGTAACTATAGACAGATACTCACAATGCTGGGATCACAGTTACTATAACAGTAACTACACAGAGATAGTCACAATGCTGGGATCACAGTTACTATAACAGTAACTACACACAGATAGTCACAATGCTGGGATCACAGTTACTATAACAGTAACTACATATAGATACTCACAATGCTGGGATCACAGTTACTATAACTGTAACTACACACAGATAGTCACAATGCTGGGAACACAGTTACTATAACAGTAACTATACACAGATACTCACAATGCTGGGATCACAGTTACTATCACAATAACTACACACAGATACTCACAATGCTGGGATCACAGTTACTAAAACAGTAACTATAGACAGATACTCACAATGCTGGGATCACAGTTACTATAACAGTAACTACACACAGATAGTCACAATGCTGGGATCACAGTTACTAAAACAGTAACTACACACAGATACTCACAATGCTGGGATCACAGTTACTATAACAGTAACTACACACAGATAGTCACAATGCTGGGATCACAGTTACTATAACAGTAACTACATATAGATACTCACAATGCTGGGATCACAGTTACTATAACTGTAACTACACACAGATAGTCACAATGCTGGGATCACAGTTACTATAACAGTAACTACACACAGATACTCACAATGCTGGGATCACAGTTACTATAACAGTAACTACACACAGATACTCACAATGCTGGGATCACAGTTACTATAACAGTAACTACACACAGATAGTCACAATGCTGGGATCACAGTTACTATAACAGTAACTACACACAGATAGTCACAATGCTGGGATCACAGTTACTATAACAGTAACTACACACAGATACTCACAATGCTGGGATCACAGTTACTATAACAGTAACTACACACAGATACTCACAATGCTGGGATCACAGTTACTATAACAGTAACTACACACAGATACTCACAATGCTGGGATCACAGTTACTATAACAGTAACTACACACAGATACTCACAATGCTGGGATCACAGTTACTATAACAGTAACTACACACAGATAGACACAATGCCGAGACCACAATTACTATAACAGTAACTATACACAGACACTCTCAACGCTGGGATCACAGTTACTATAACAGTATCTACACACAGATAGACACAATGCTGGGATCACAGTTACTATAACAGTAACTATATACAGATACTCACAATGCGGGGATCACGGTTACTATAACAGTAACTATACACAGATACTCACAATGCTGGGAACACAGTTACTTTAACAGTAACTACACACAGATACTCACAATGCTGGGATCACAGTTACTATAACAGTAACTACACACAGATAGTCACAATGCTGGGATCACAGTTACTATAACAGTAACTATACACAGATACTCACAATGCTGGGAACACAGTTACTTTAACAGTAACTACACACAGATACTCACAATGCTGGGATCACAGTTACTATAACAGTAACTATACACAGATACTCACAATGCTGGGAACACAGTTACTTTAACAGTAACTACACACAGATACTCACAATGCTGGGATCACAGTTACTATAACAGTAACTACACACAGATAGTCACAATGCGGGGATCACAGTTACTATAACAGTAACTACACACAGATACTCACAATGCTGGGATCACAGTTACTATAACAGTAACTACATACAGATACTCACAATGCTGGGATCACAGTTACTATAACAGTAACTACACACAGATAGTCACAATGCGGGGATCACAGTTACTATAACAGTAACTATACACAGATAGTCACAATGCTGGGATCACAGTTACTATAACAGTAACTACACACAGATAGTCACAATGCTGGGATCACAGTTACTATAACAGTAACTACACACAGATAGTCACAATGCTGGGATCACAGTTACTATAACAGTAACTATATACAGATACCCACAATGCTGGGATCACAGTTACTATAACAGTAACTACATACAGATACTCACAATGCTGGGAACACAGTTACTATAACAGTAACTATATACAGATACTCACAATGCTGGGATCACAGTTACTATAACAGTAACTACACACAGATAGTCACAATGCTGGGATCACAGTTACTATAACAGTAACTTCACACAGATACTCACAATGCTGGGATCACAGTTACTATAACAGTAACTATATACAGATACTCACAATGCTGGGATCACAGTTACTATAACAGTAACTACACACAGATAGTCACAATGCTGGGATCACAGTTACTATAACAGTAACTACACACAGATAGTCACAATGCTGGGAACACAGTTACTATAACAGTAACTATACACAGATACTCACAATGCTGGGATCACAGTTACTATCACAATAACTACACACAGATACTCACAATGCTGGGATCACAGTTACTAAAACAGTAACTATAGACAGATACTCACAATGCTGGGATCACAGTTACTATAACAGTAACTACACAGAGATACTCACAATGCTGGGATCACAGTTACTATAACAGTAACTACATACAGATAGTCACAATGCTGGGATCACAGTTACTAAAACAGTAACTATATAAGATACTCACAATGCTGGGATCACAGTTACTATAACTGTAACTACACACAGATACTCACAATGCCGAGTTCACAGTTACTATAACAGTAACTATATTGCAGACATTTCGTCCCCTGTCTAGGTGACATCCTCAGTGCTTGGGAGCCTTCTGTGAAGCGCTTCTGTGGTGTTTCCTCCGGCATTTATAGTGGCCTGTCCCTGCCGCTTCCGGTTGTCAGTTCCAGCTGTCCGTTGCAGTGGTCGGTATATTGGGTCCAGGTCAATGTGCTTATTGATTGAATCTGTGGATGAGTGCCATGCCTCTAGGAATTCCCTGGCTGTTCTCTGTTTGGCTTGTCCTATAATAGTAATGTTGTCCCAGTCGAACCCATGTTGCTTGTCATCTGAGTGTGTGGCTACTAAGGATAGCTGGTCATGTCGTTTTGCGGCTAGTTGGTGTTCATGGATGCAGACCGTTAGCTGTCTTCCTGTTTGTCCTATGTAGTGTTTTGTGCAGTCCTTGCATGGGATTTTGTACACTACATTGGTTTTGCTCATGCTGGGTATCGGGTCCTTCGTTCTGGTGAGTTGTTGTCTGAGAGTGGCTGTTGATTTGTGTGCTGTTATGAATCCTAGTGGTCGTAGTAGTCTCGCTTTCAGTTCGGAAATGCTCTTGATGTATGGTAGTGTGGCTAGTCCTTTGGGTTGTGGCATGTCCTCGTTCCGTTGTCTTTCCCTTAGGCATCTGTTGATGAAATTGCGGGGGTATCCATTTTTGGCGAATACCTTGTATAGGTGTTCTTCTTCCTCTTTTTGCAGTTCTGGTGTACCGCAGTGTGTTGTGGCCCTTTTGAATAGCGTCTTGATGCAACTTCTTTTGTGTGTGTTGGGTGGTTCCTTTCGTAGTCAGGACTTGTTCTGTGTGTGTGGCTTTCCTGTATACCTTTGTGGTGAATTCTCCGTTCGGTGTTCTCTGTACCATCATGTCTAGGAATGGGAGTTGGTTGTCCTTTTCTTCCTCTCTCGTGAATCGGATTCCTGTGAGTGTGGCGTTGATGATCCATGAACACCAACTAGCCACGAAACGACACGACCAGCTATCCTTAGTAGCCACACACGCAGATGACAAGCAACATGAGTTCGATTGGGGCAACACTACTATTATAGCACTACTATTATTATAGATTCCTGAAGAAGGGCTTATGCACGAAACGTCGATTCTCCTGCTCCTTGGATGCTGCCTGACCTGCTGCGCTTTTCCAGCAACACATTTTCAGCTCCGATCTCCAGCATCTGCAGTCCTCACTTTCTCCACTACTATTATAGGACAAGCCAAACAGAGAACAGCCAGGGAATTCCTAGAGGCATGGCATTCATCTACAGATTCAATCAGTAAACACATCGACCTGGACCCAATATACCGACCACTGCAGCGGACAGCTGGAACTGACAACCAGAAGCGGCAGATACAAATCACTATAAATGCCGGAGGAAACATCACAGAAGCGCTTCACAGGAGGCTCCCAAGCACTGAGGATGTCACCTAGACAGGGGACGAAACGTCTGCAACACAAATTCCCAGCTCGGCGAACAGAACCACAACAACGAGCACCCGAGCTACAAATCTTCGCACAAACTTTGAACACTTACGGGCGAGAGACGCTGAGACAAGCCAGGAAATGGGAATCCTGCGCTAACCGACTAAGCGCCACATACGAACAACTCCGGTTCCTGCATGAATGCCGAAAGAATCGAATCCTTCCACAATGTGTCAGATACAGACCACCAGTCAACAACCCACAAGCCAGGGAAACTGCCCAGCAGAACGGATTCAGGATGATCCAGGTCATTATCACAGACGCGCACAACCGACTTCACAGATACAGACATGAAATTGCGCGCCAAAAGTCGTTAATTTCAAAAACCACGAATCAGGAATGGACCCGGACCATAGAACAGGCTGTCACCATAGGACAGAACAGGACAACACACCGCAAAAAAATGGCACTAAAAGAAAAAATGGCCAAACTAACACACAACAAAGAGGACACTACAACACACACCTGGGTTAAAAACCTCTCCCACAGACAGCTTACAGACACGGAAAGAACACGGGTGGCACGGTGGCACAGTGGTTAGCACTGCTGCCTCACAGCGCCAGAGACCCGGGTTCAATTCCCGCCTCAGGCGACTGACTGTGTGGAGTTTGCACGTTCTCCCCGTGTCTGCGTGGGTTTCCTCTGGGTGCTCCGGTTTCCTCCCACCATCCAAAGATGTGCAGGGTCAGGTGAATTGGCCATACTAAATTGCCTGTAGTGTTAGGTAAGGGGTAAATGTAGGGGTATGGGTGGGTTGCGCTTCGGCGGGTCGGTGTGGACTTGTTGGGCCGAAGGGCCTGTTTCCACACTGTAAGTAATCTAATCTAATCTAATCTAAAACAATACTGGCCAAGGGGCTCAACTACAACCACAGGGATGCCAAGACAGCAGACTTCCTAGCAGCACTATAAGGCACACTCAGGAACAATGGACTGACAGAAGAGACACAACAAACAGTGAGACAAACTGTCGTACCTATGATAATAAGGAAAAGACAAACACATAACCTCAACACCAAGGAGAGGGAAGCACTGAAATCACTAAGAAACGATAAGAACATAATCATACTACCAGCAGATAAAGGCAGAATGACGGTCATCCTAGATAAATCTGATTACATCCAAAAAGCACAACAACTACTTGAAGATACCAACACCTACCAAAAGAGGGAGTTTGACCCCACCCCACAGCTCACCAATAAGATAAATAACACACTAAGGAATCTACAAAAAAACGGACAGATAACCAGAGCTGACCTACAAAGACTGAAACCGGAAAGCAACAACACCCCCAGATTCTATGGATTACCTCAAGTACACAAACCAGACATCCCAATCAGACCCATAGTATCACTACCAGGGACTCCATCATACAAACTGGCCAAAGAACTACAACAGAAACTGAAACACCTGGTCAGCGGATCCAAACACTCTATACAATCAACACAGGAACTCTTGGACGTCATCAGAAATATACACATAGACAAAGAAGAAACCATGATATCATTCGACGTGACGGCACTGTTCACTTCGATTGACAAAACCCTAGCCAGAGAAACAATAGCCAACCTACTGGACATACAGAACAGAAAACAGGACGCTGAACCTATCAACAAAGACGGCATACTTAAACTACTGGACTTGTGCCTCACAACACACTTCACATTCAACAACCAGATATACGAACAAATCAACGGAACACCCATGGGATCACCGATCTCGGGACTCATAGCAGAGGCAGTTATGCAAAGGTGAGAACAAACAGTCCTACCACAAATTCAACCCAAACTCTGGGTCAGATATGTCGATGACACGTTTGTAATCATTAAAAACACGGAAATAGAGAACACACACCGGATCATCAATGCCACACTCACAGGAATCCGATTCACGAGAGAAGAAGAAGAAAAGGATAGCCAACTCCCATTCCTAGACGTGATGGTACAGAGAACACCAGACAGAGAATTCACCACAAAGGTATACAGGAAAGCCACACACACAGACCAAGTCCTGACTACGAAAGGAACCACCCAACACACACAAAAGAAGTTACATCAAGACACTGTTCAAAAAAGCCACAACACACTGCAGTACACCAGGACTGCAAAAAGAGGAAGAGGAACACCTATACAAGGTATTCGCCAAAAACGGATACCCGCGCAACTTCATCAGCAGATGCCTAAGAGAAAGACCACGGAACAAGGACATACCACAACCAAAAGGGCTAGCCACACTACCATACATCAGGAGCATCTCGGAACTGACTGCCAGACTACTGCGACCCCTAGGACTCATAACAGCACACAAACCAACAGCCACACTCAGACAACAACTCACCAGAACCAAGGACCCGATACCCAGCATGAGCAAAACCAATGTAGTGTACAAAATCCCATGCAAGGACTGTACAAAACACTACATAGGACAAACAGGAAGACAGCTAACAATCCGCATCCATGAAAACCAACTAGCTACGAAACAACACGACCAGCTATCCTTAGTAGTCACACATGCAGATGACAAGCAACATGAATTCGACTGGGACAACACTGCTATTATAGGACAAGCCAAACAGAGAACAGCCAGGGAATTCCAAGAGGCGTGGAACTCACTCACAGATTCAATCAATAAGCACATTGACCTGGACCCAATAAACCGGCCACTGCAACGGACAGCTGGAGCTGACAACTGGAAGCGGCAGAGACAAACCACTATAAATGCCGAAGGAAACAACACAGAAGCGCTTCACAGGAGGCTCCCAAGCACTGAGGATGTCACCTAGACAGGGGACGAAACGTCTGCAACACAAATTCCCAGCTCGGCGAACAGAACTACAACAATGAGCACCTGAGCTACAAATCTTCTCACAAACTTTGAGTAACTACACACAGATACTCACAATATAGTAACTGGGAACAGAGTTACTCTAACAATAACTACACATAGATACTCACAATGCTGGGATCACAGTTACTAGAACAGTAACTACACACAGATAGACACAATGCGGGGATCACAGTTACTATACCTGTAACTACACACAGATAGGTAAAACCAATGACTGCAGATGCTGGAAACCAGATTCTGGATCAGTGGTGCTGGAAGAGCACAACAGTTCAGGCAGCATCAACAAGCAGCGAAATCTAGTTACAACGTTGGGATCACAATTACAAAAGCAGTAATTATAGACAGATACTCACAATGCTGGGATCACAGCGACTATAATAGCAACTATATACAGATACTCACAATGCTAGGATCACAGTTACTATAACAGTAACTACACACAGATACTCAAAATGCGGGGATCACAGTTACTATAACAGTGACTATACACAGATACTCAAAATGCGGGGATCACAGCGACTATAATAGCAACTATATACAGATACTCACAATGCTAGGATCACAGTTACTATAACAGTAACTATACACAGATACTCATAATGTGGGGATCACAGTTACTATAACAGTAACTATATACAAATACTCACAATGCTGGGATCACAGTTACTATAACAATAACTACACACAGAGAGTCACAATGCTGGGATCACAGTTACTATAACAGTAACTATAGACAGATACTCACAATGCTGGGATCACAGTTACTATAACAGTAACTAGACAGATACTCACAATGCTGGGATCACAGTTACTAGAACAGTAACTATATACAGATACTCACAATGCTGGGATCACAGTTACTAGAAGAGTAACTATATACAGATACTCACAATGCTGGGATCACAGTTACTAAAAGAGTAACTATAGACAGATACTCACAATGCTGGGATCACAGTTACTAGAAGAGTAACTACACACAGATAGACACAATGCTGGGATCACAGTTACAATAGCAGTAACTATATACAGACACTCACAATGCTGACACCCCAGTTACTATAACAGTAACTATACACAGATACTCAAAATGCTGTGACCACAGTTACTATAACAGTAACTACACAGAGATACTCACAATGCTGGGATGACAGTTACTATAACAGTAACTATAGACAGATACTCACAATGCAGGGATCACAGTTACGAGAAGAGTAACTATATACAGATACTCACAATGCTGGGACCACAGTTACTATAACAGTAACTATACACAGATACTCACAATGCTGGGACCACAGTTACTATAACAGTAACTACACACAGATACTCACAATGCCGAGACCACAGATACTATAACAGTAACTACACACAGATACTCACAATGCCGAGACCACAGATACTATAACAGTAACTACACACAGATACTCACAAAGCCGAGACCACAGTTACTATAACAGTAACTACACACAGAGAGTCACAATGCGGGGATCACAGTTACTATAAAAGTAACCATAAAGAGATACTCACAATGCTGAGATCACATTTACTATAACAGTAAATTTACACAGATAGTCACAATGCTGGGATGACAGTTACTATAACAGTAACTATAGACAGATACTCACAATGCTGGGATCACAGTTACTAGAACAGTAACTATATACAGATACTCACAATGCTGGGATCACAGTTACTAGAACAGTAACTATATACAGATACTCACAATGCTGGGATCACAGCGGCTATAACAGTAACTATATACAGATACTCAAAATGCGGGGATCACAGTTACTATAACAGTGACTATATACAGATACTCACATTGCTGGGATCACAGTTACTATAACAGTAACTATATACAGATACTCAAAATGCGGGGATCACAGTTACAATAACAGTAACTACACACAGATACTCACAATGCTGGGACCACAGTTACTATAACAGTAACGATACACAGATACTCAAAATGTGGGGTCACAGTTACTATAACAGTAATTATATACAAATACTCACAATGCAGGGACCACAGTTACTATAATAGTAACTATACATACATACTCACAATGCCGAGACCACAGATACTATCACAGTAACTACACACAGAGAGTCACAATGCGGGGATCACAGTAACTATAAAAGTAACTATACACAGATACTCAAAATGCTGGGACCACAGTTACTATAACAGTAACTATAGACAGATACTCACAATGCTGGGGTCACAGTTACTAGAACAGTAACTATAGACAGATACTCACAATGCTGGGATCACAGTTACTAGAAGAGTAACTATATACAGATACTCACAATGCTGAGATCACAGTTACTAGAACAGTAACTATGTACAGATACTCACAATGCTGAGATCACAGTTACTCTAACAGTAACTATAAACAGATACTCACAATGCTGGGATCACAGTTACTACAACAGTAACTATACACAGATACTCACAATGCTGGGATCACAGTTACTAGAAGAGTAACTATAGACAGATACTCACAATGCTGGGATGACAGTTACTATAACAGTAACTATAGACAGATACTCACAATGCTGGGATCACAGTTACTATAACAGTAACTATATACAGATACTCACAATGCAGGGACCACAGTTACTATAACAGTAACTATATACAGATACTCACAATGCAGGGACCACAGTTACTATAACAGTAACTATACATACATACTCACAATGCCGAGACCACAGATACTATAACAGTAACTACACACAGATACTCACAATGCCGAGACCACAGATACTATAACAGTAACTACACACAGAGACTCACAATGCGGGCATCACAGTTACTATAAAAGTAACCATAAAGAGATACTCACAATGCTGGGATCACAATTACTATAACAGTAAATTTACACAGATACTCACAATGCTGGGATGACAGTTACTATAACAGTAACTATAGATAGATACTCACAATGCTGGGATCACAGTTACTAGAACAGTAACTATATACAGATACTCACAATGCTGGGATCACAGCGACTATAACAGTAACTATATACAGATACTCAAAATGCGGGGATCACAGTTACTATAACAGTAACTATATACAGATACTCAAAATGCGGGGATCACAGTTACAATAACAGTAACTACACACAGATACTAACAATGCTGAGACCACAGTTACTATAACAGTAACAACACACAGATACTCCAAATGCTGGGACCACAGTTACTATAACAGTAACTTCACACAGATACTCACAATGCTGGGATCACAGTTACTATAACAGTAATTATACACAGATACTCACAATGCTGGGACCACAGTTACGATAACAGTAACTATGTACAGATACTCACAATGCTGGGATCACAGTTACTTTAACAGTAATTATACACAGATACTCACAATGCTGGGATCACAGTTACTATAACAGTAACTATAGACAGATACTCACAATATAGTAACTGGGATCACAGTTACCATAACAGTAACAATACACATATAGTCACAATGCTGAGCTCACAGTTACCATAAGAGTAACTATATCCAGATACTCACAATTTAATTACTGGGATCACAGTTACCAGAACAATAACGATATACAGATACTCATAACGGTGGGATCACAGTTACTACAGCAATAACGACACACAGATACTCACAATGCTGGGATCACAGTTACTATATCAGTAATTATACACAGATACTCACAATATAGTAACTGGGATCACAGTTACCATAACAGTAACAATACACATATAGTCACAATTCTGGGATCACAGTTACTATAACAGTAACTATACACAGATACTCACAATGCTGTGATCACAGTTACTATAACAGTAACAACACACAGATAATTACAATGCTGGGATCACAGTTACAATAGCAGTAACTATATACAGACACTCACAATGCTGACACCCCAGTTACTATAACAGTAACTATACACAGATACTCTCAATGCTGGGACCACAGTTACGATAACAGTAACTATGTACAGATACTCACAATGCTGGGATCACAGTTACTTTAACAGTAATTATACACAGATACTCACAATATTGTAACTGGGATCACAGTTACTATAACAGTAACTATGTACAGATACTCACAATGCTGGGATCACAGTTACTTTAACAGTAATTATACACAGATACTCACAATATTGTAACTGGGATCACAGTTACCAGAACAGTAACAATACACAGATAGTCACAATTCTGGGATCACAGTTACTATAATAGTAACTATACACAGATACTCACAACGCTGGGCTCACAGTTACTATAACAGTAAGCATACGCAGATAATCCCAATGCTGGGATCTCTGTTACTATTAAAGCAGATATACACAGTTTATCACAATGCAGGGATCACAGTTACTATAACAGTAACTACACACAGATACTCACAACGCTAGGCTCACAGTTACCATGACAGTACGTAAACACAGATACTCACAATGCTGGGAACACAGTTACTATAACAGTAATTATACACAGATACTCACAATATAGTAACTGGGATCACAGTTACTATAACAGTAACAATACACATAAAGTTACAAAATCTGGGATCACAGTTACTATAGCAGTAACTATATACAGATACTCACAATGCTGGGATCACAGTTACTACAGCAATAACGACACACAGATACTCACAATGCTGGAATCACAGTTACTATAACAGTAACTACACACAGATAGACACAATGCCGAGATCACAGTTACTATAACAGTAACTATACACAGATACTCACAATGCTGGGATCATATTTACTATAATAATAACGATATACAGATCCTCACAATGCTAAGATCACAGTTACTATAATAGTAACTACTCACAGATGGACACAATGCTGGGATCACAGTTACTATAACAGTAACTACACACAGATACTCACAATGCTGGGATCACAGTTACTATAACAGTAACTATATACAGAAACTCACAATGCTGGGATCACAGTTACTATAACAGTAACTACACACAGATACTCACAATGCTGGGATCACAGTTACTATAACAGTAACTACACACAGATACTCACAATGCTGGGATCACAGTTACTATAACAGTAACTACACACAGAAACTCACAATGCTGGGATCACAGTTGCTACATCAGTAACTATATACAGAAACTCACAATGCTGGGATCACAGTTGCTACATCAGTAACTATACACAGATACTCACAATGCTGGGATCACAGTTACTATAACAGTAACTACACACAGATAGTCACAATGCTGGGATCACAGTTACTATAACAGTAACTAGACACAGATAGTCACAATGCGGGGATCTCAGTTACTATAACAGTAACTACACACAGATACTCACAATGCCGGAATCACAGTTATTATAACAGTAACTAAACACAGATACTCACAATACGCGGATCACAGTTACTATAACAGTAACTATACACAGATACTCACAATGCTGGGACCACAGTTACTAGATCAGTAACTATACACAGATACTGACAATGCTAGGACCACAGTTACTATAACAGTAACTATTCACAGACACTCACAATGCTGGGATCACAGTTACTATAACAGTAACTATATACAGATACTCACAATGCTGGGATCACAGTTACTATAACAGTAACTATTCATTGATACTCATAATGCTGGGACCACAGTACTATAAAAGTAACTATATACAGATAGTCACAATGCGGGGATCACAGTTACTGTAACCATAACTGTATACAGATACTCACAATGCGGGGATCACAGCTACTATAACAGTAACAACACACAGATGGTTACAACGCTGGGATCACAGTTACAATAGCAGTAACTAAATACAGATACTCACAATGCTGGGATAACAGTTACCATAACAGTAACTGTACACAGATACTCACAATGCTGGGATAACAGTTACCATAACAGTAACTATATACAGATACTTACAATGCTGGGACCACAGTTACTAGATCAGTAACAATACACAGATACAGACAATGCTAGGACCACAGTTACTATAACAGTAACTATTCACAGATACTCACAATGCTGGGATCACAGTTACTAAAACAGTAACTATACACAGATACTCACAATGCTGGGATCACAGTTACTATAACAGTAACAACACGCCTTTAGTTACAACGCTGGAAGCACTGTTACAATAACAGTAACTATACACAGATACGTACAATACTTGGATCACAGTTACTATAACAGTAACAATAAACAGATACTCACAATGCTGGGACCACAGTTACTATAACAGTGACTATACACAGATAATCACAACGTTGGGATTACAGTTAATATAACAGTAACAACACACAGATAGTTACAACACTGGAATCACAGATACAATAGCTGTAACTATACACAGATAGTCACAATGCTGGGACCACAGTTACCATAAGAGTAACTATATACAGAGACTCACAATTTAATTACTGGGATCACAGTTACCAGAACAGTCACTATATACAGATACTCACAACGCTGGGATCATAGTTACTTCATCAATAACGACACACAGATACTCACAATGCTGGGATCACAGTTACTATAACAGTAACTATATACAGATACTCACAATGCTGGGATCACAGTTACTATAACAGTAACTAAACACAAATACTCACAATGCTGGGATCACAGTTAATATAACAGTAACTATATACAGATACTCACAATGCTGGGATCACAGTTACTATAACAGTAACTAAACACAAATACTCACAATGCTAGGCTCACAGTTACTATAACAGTAACTACACACAGATACTCACAATGCTGGGATCACAGTTACGATAACAGTAAGTATACACAGATAGTCACAATGCTGGGATCATAGTTACTATAACAGTAACTAAACACAGATACTCACAATGCTGGGATCACAGTTACTATAACAGTAACTATATACAGATACTCACAACGCTAGGCTCACAGTTACGATAACAATAAGTATACACAGATAGTCACAATGCTGGGATCATAGTTACTATAAAAGTAACTAAACATAGATACTCACAATGCTGGGACCACAGTTACTATAACAGTGACTATACTCAGATACTCACAATGCTGGGATCACAGTTACTATAACAGTAACTACACACAGATAGTTACAACGCTGGAATCACAGTTACAATAACTGTAACTATATACAAATACTCACAATGCTGGGATCACAGTTACTATAACAGTAACTATATACAGAGACTCACAATGCGGGGATCACAGTTACTATAGCAGTAACTACACACAGATAGTCACAATCCTGGGGTCACAGTCACTGTAACAGTAACTATACACAGATACTCACAATATAGTAACTGGGATCACAGTTACCAGAACTGTAACAATACACAGATAGTCATAAAGCCGAGATCACAGTTACTATAACAGTAACTATATACAGAAACTCACAATGCTGGGATCACAGTTACTACATCAGTAACTATATACTGATACTCACAATGCGGAAATCACAGTTAATATAACAGTAACTAAATACAGATACTCAGAATGCGGAGATCACAGTTAATATAACAGTAACTACACACAGATAGTCACAATGCCGGAATCACAGTTATTATAACAGTAACTAAACACAGATACTCACAATACGCGGATCACAGTTACTATAACAGTAACTATACACAGATACTCACAATGCTGGTACCACAGTTACTAGATCAGTAACTATACACAGATATGGACAATGCTAGGACCACAGTTACTATAACAGTAACTATTCACAGATACTCACAATGCTGGGATCACAGTTACTATAACAGTAATTATACACAGATACTCACAATATAGTAACTGGGATCACAGTTACTATAACAGTAACAGTACACATATAGTTACAAAATCTGGGATCACAGTTACTAAAGCAGTAACTATATACAGATACTCACAATGCTGGGATCACAGTTACTATAACAGTGACTATATACAGATACTCACAATGCTGGGATCACAGTTACTATAACAGTAACAGTACACATATAGTTACAAAATCTGGGATCACAGTTACTAAAGCAGTAACTATATACAGATACTCACAATGCTGGGATCACAGTTACTATAACAGTGACTATATACAGATACTCACAATGCTGGGATCACAGTTACTATAACAGTAACTACACACAGATAGACACAATGCCGAGATCACAGTTACTATATCAGTAACTATACACAGATACTCACAATGCTGGGATTACAGTAACTATAACAGTAACTAAATACAGATACTCACAATGCGGGGATCTCAATTAGTATAACAGTAACTATACACAGATACTCACAATGCTGGGATCACAGTTACTATAACAATAACTACACACAGATACTCACAACGCTGGGATCACAGTTACTTCATCAATAACGACACACAGATACTCACAATGCTGGGATCACAGTTACTATAACAGTAACTATATACAGATACTCACAATGCTGGGATCACAGTTACTATAAGAGTAACTATACACAGATAGTCACAATGCCGGGATCACAGTTACTATAACAGTAACTATACATTGATACTCATAATGCTGGGACCACAGTACTATAAAAGTAACTATATACAGATAGTCACAATGCGGGGATCACAGTTACTGTAACCATAACTGCATACAGATACTCACACTGCTGGGATCACAGCTACTATAACAGTAACAACACACAGATGGTTACAACGCTGGGATCACAGTTACAATAGCAGTAAATACATACAGATACTCACAATGCTGGGATAACAGTTACCATAACAGTAACTATACACAGATACTCACAATGCTGGGATAACAGTTACCATAACAGTAACTATATACAGATACTTACAATGCTGGGACCACAGTTACTAGATCAGTAACAATACACAGATACAGACAATGCTAGGACCACAGTTACTATAACAGTAACTATTCACAGATACTCACAATGCTGGGATCACAGTTACTAAAACAGTAACTATACACAGATACTCACAATGCTGGGATCACAGTTACTATAACAGTAACAACACGCCTTTAGTTACAACGCTGGAAGCACTGTTACAATAACAGTAACTATACACAGATACGTACAATACTTGGATCACAGTTACTATAACAGTAACAATAAACAGATACTCACAATGCTGGGACCACAGTTACTACAACAGTGACTATACACAGATAATCACAACGTTGGGATTACAGTTAATATAACAGTAACAACACACAGATAGTTACAACGCTGGAATCACAGATACAATAGCTGTAACTATACACAGATAGTCACAATGTTGGGACCACAGTTACTATAACAGTAATTATATACAGATACTCACAATGCGGGGATCACAGTTACCATAAGAGTAACTATATACAGAGACTCACAATTTAATTACTGGGATCACAGTTACCAGAACAGTCACTATATACAGATACTCACAACGCTGGGATCACAGTTACTTCATCAATAACGACACACAGATACTCACAATGCTGGGATCACAGTTACTATAAGAGTAACTATACACAGATAGTCACAATGCCGGGATCACAGTTACTATAAGAGTAACTATACACAGATAGTCACAATGCTGGGATCACAGTTACTTCATCAATAACGACACACAGATACTCACAATGCTGGGATCACAGTTACTTCATCAATAACGACACACAGATACTCACAATGCTGGGATCACAGTTACTATAAGAGTAACTATACACAGATAGTCACAATGCCGGGATCACAGTTACTATAAGAGTAACTATACACAGATAGTCACAATGCTGGGATCACAGTTACTTCATCAATAACGACACACAGATACTCACAATGCTGGGATCACAGTTACTTCATCAATAACGACACACAGATACTCACAACGCTGGGATCACAGTTACTTCATCAATAACGACACACAGATACTCACAATGCTGGGATCACAGTTACTATAAGAGTAACTATACACAGATAGTCACAATGCTGGGATCACAGTTACTATAAGAGTAACTATACACAGATAGTCACAATGCTGGGATCACAGTTACTTCATCAATAACGACACACAGATACTCACAATGCTGGGATCACAGTTACTATAAGAGTAACTATACACAGATAGTCACAATGCCGGGATCACAGTTACTATAACAGTAACTAAACACAGATACTCAAAATGCTGGGATCACAGTTACTATAACAGTAACTAAACACAGATACTCACAATGCTGGGATCACAGTTACTATAACAGTAACTATATACAGATACTCACAACGCTAGGCTCACAGTTACGATAACAGTAAGTATACACAGATAGTCACAATGCTGGGATCATAGTTACTATAACAGTAACTAAACACAGATACTCACAATGCTGGGATCACAGTTACTATAACAGTAACTATATACAGATACTCACAACGCTAGGCTCACAGTTACGATAACAATAAGTATACACAGATAGTCACAATGCTGGGATCATAGTTACTATAAAAGTAACTAAACATAGATACTCACAATGCTGGGACCACAGTTACTATAACAGTGACTATACTCAGATACTCACAATGCTGGGATCACAGTTACTATAACAGTAACAACACACAGATAGTTACAACGCTGGAATCACAGTTACAATAACTGTAACTATATACAAATACTCACAATGCTGGAATCACAGTTACTATAACAGTAACTATATACAGAGACTCACAATGCTGGGATCACAGTTACTATAACAGTAACTACACACAGATAGTCACAATCCTGGGGTCACAGTCACTGTAACAGTAACTATACACAGATACTCACAATATAGTAACTGGGATCACAGTTACCAGAACTGTAACAATACACAGATAGTCATAAAGCCGAGATCACAGTTACTATAACAGTAACTATATACAGAAACTCACAATGCTGGGAGCACAGTTATAACAGTCACTATACATAGATAGTCGCAATGCCGGGATCACAGCTCCTGTAACAGTAACTAAACACAGATACACACTATGCTGGGATCACAGTTACTATAACAGTAACTACACACAGATACTCACAATGCTGGGATCACAGTTACTATAACAGTAACTACATACAGATACTCACAATGCTGGGATCACAGTTACTATAACAGTAACTACACACAGCTAGTCACAATGCTGGGATCACAGTTACTATAACAGTAACTACACACAGCTAGTCACAATGCCGAGATCACAGTTACTGTAACAGTAACTATATACAAATACTCACAATGCTGGGATCACAGTTACTATAACAGTAACTATATACAGATACTCACAATGCTGGGATCACATTTACCATGACAGTAACTATATAAGATACTCACAATGCTGGGATCATAGTTACTATAACAGTAACTACACACAGCTAGACACAATGCTGGGGTCACAGTCACTGTAACAGTAACTACACACAGATACTCACAATATTGTAACTGGGATCACAGTTACCAAAACAGTAACAATACACAGATAGTCATAAAGCCGAGATCACAGTTACTATAACAGTAACTAAACACAGATGATCACAATGCTGGGAGCACAGTTATAACAGTCACTATACACAGATAGTCGCAATGCCGGGATCACAGCTCCTGTAACAGTAACTAAACACAGATACACACAATGTCGTGATCACAGTTACTATAACAGTAACTACACACAGATACTCACAATGCTGGGATCACAGTTACTATAACAGTAACTACACACAGCTAGTCACAATGCTGGGATCACAGTTACTATAACAGTAACTACACACAGATACTCACAATGCTGGGATCACAGTTACTATAACAGTAACTAAACACAAATACTCACAATGCTGGGATCACAGTTACTATAACAGTAACTACACACAGATACTCACAATGCTGGGATCACCGTTACTATAACTGTAACTACACACAGATACTCACAATGCTGGGATCACAGTTACTATAATAGTATCTACACACAGATACTCACAATGCTGGGATCACAGTTACTATAACAGTAACTACACACAGATACTCACAATGCTGGGATCACAGTTACTATAACAGTAACTATACACAGATAGTCACAATGCTGGGATCACAGTTACTATAACAGTAACTACACACAGATACTCACAATGTTGGGAACACAGTTACTATAACAGTAACTACACACAGATACTCACAATGCTGGGATCACAGTTACTATAATAGTATCTACACACAGATACTCACAATGCCGAGAGCACAGTTACTATAACAGTAAGTATATACAGATACTCACAATGCGGGGATCACGGTTACTATAACAGTAACTATACACAGATACTCACAGTGCTGGGATCACAGTTACAATAGCAGTAACTATATACAGATACTCACAATGCTGGGATCACAGTTACTATAACAGTAACTATACACAGATACTCACAGTGCTGGGATCACAGTTACAATAGCAGTAACTATATACAGATACTCACAATGCTGGGATTATAGTCACAATAACAGTAACTAAACACAGATATGGACAATGCAGGGATCACAGTTACTATAACAGTAACTATACACAGATACTCACAATGCTCAGATCACAGTTACAATAGCAGTAACTATATACAGATACTCACAATGCCGAGACCACAGTTACTATAACAGTAACTATACACAGATACTCACAATGTTGGGATCACAGTTACTATGTCAGTAACTACTCACAGATAGACACAATGCTGGGATCACAGTTTCAATAGCAGTAACTATATACAGATACTCACAATGCAGGGATCACAGTTACTATAACAGTAACTATACACAGATACTCACAATGCTGGGATCATAGTTACTACAAAAGTAACAATACACAGATACTCACAATGCTGGGATCACAGTTACTATAATAATAACTACACACAGATACTCACAATGCAGGGATCACAGTTACTATAACAGTAACTATACACAGATACTCACAATGCTGGGATTACAGTTACTATAACAGTAACTACACACAGATACTCACAATGCTAGGTTCACAGTTACTATAAAAGTAACTATACACAGATACTCACAATGCTGGGATCACAGTTACTATAACAGTAACTACACACAGATAGACACAATGCTGGGATCACAGTTACTATAACAGTAACTATATACAGATACTCATAATGATGGGATCACAGTTACTATAACAGTAACTATACACAGATACTCACAATGCTCAGATCACAGTTACAATAGCAGTAACTATATACAGATACTCACAATGCCGAGACCACAGTTACTATAACAGTAACTATACACAGATACTCACAATGTTGGGATCACAGTTACTATGTCAGTAACTACTCACAGATAGACACAATGCTGGGATCACAGTTTCAATAGCAGTAACTATATACAGATACTCACAATGCAGGGATCACAGTTACTATAACAGTAACTACACACAGATACTCACAATGCTGGGATCATAGTTACTACAAAAGTAACAATACACAGATACTCACAATGCTGGGATCACAGTTACTATAATAATAACTACACACAGATACTCACAATGCAGGGATCACAGTTACTATTATCGTAACTATACACAGATACTCACAATGCTCGGATCACAGTTACTACAAAAGTAACAATACACAGATACTCACAATGCTGGGATTACAGTTACTATAACAGTAACTACACACAGATACTCACAATGCTAGGTTCACAGTTACTATACCAGTAACTATACACAGATACTCACAATGCTGGGATCACAGTTACTATAACAGTAACTACACACAGATAGACACAATGCTGGGATCACAGTTACTATAACAGTAACTATATACAGATACTCATAATGATGGGATCACAGTTACTATAACAGTAACTACAGACAGATAGACACAATGCTGGGATCACAGTTACTATAACCGTAACTATATACAGATACTCACAATGATGGGATCACAGTTACTATAATAGAATGTATATGTAGATATTCACAACGCTGGGATTACAATTACTAGGGCAGTAACTATATACAGATACTCACAGTGCTGGGATCACAGTTACTACAACAGTAACAGTATACAGGTACTCATAATAGTGGGATTACAGTGACTATAATAAAATGTATGTGTAGATAATCACAATGCTGGGATCACAGTTACTATAACAGTAACTATATACAGATACTCACAATGCTGGGATCACAGTTACTATAACAGTAACTATACACAGATACTCACAATGCGGGGATCACAGTTACTATAACAGTAACTACACACAGATAGTCACAATGCTGGGATCACAGTTACTATAACAGTAACTACACACAGATACTCACAATGCTGGGATCACAGTTACTATAACAGTAACTACACACAGATAGTCACAATGCGGGGATCACAGTTACTATAACAGTAACTACACACAGATACTCACAATGCTGGGATCACAGTTACTATAACAGTAACTACACACAGATACTCACAATGCGGGGATCACAGTTACTATAACTGTAACTACACACAGATACTCACAATGCTGGGATCACAGTTACTATAACAGTAACTACACACAGATACTCACAATGCTGGGATCACAGTTACTATAACAGTAGCTACACACAGATAGACACAATGCTGGGATCACAGTTACTATAACAGTAACTAAACACAGATACTCACAATGCTGGGATCACAGTTACTATAACAGTAACTACACACAGATAGTCACAATGCTGGGATCACAGTTACTATAACAGTAACTACACACAGATAGACACAATGCTGGGATCACAGTTACTATAACTGTAACTACACACAGATACTCACAATGCTGGGATCACAGTTACTATAACAGTAGCTACACACAGATACTCACAATGCTGGGATCACAGTTACTATAACAGTAACTACACACAGATACTCACAATGCTGGGATCACAGTTACTATAACAGTAGCTACACACAGATAGACACAATGCTGGGATCACAGTTACTATAACAGTAACTACACACAGATACTCACAATGCTGGGATCACAGTTACTATAACAGTAACTACACACAGATACTCACAATGCTGGGATCACAGTTACTATAACAGTAGCTACACACAGATACTCACAATGCTGGGATCACAGTTACTATAACAGTAACTACACACAGATACTCACAATGCTGGGATCACAGTTACTATAACAGTAGCTACACACAGATAGACACAATGCTGGGATCACAGTTACTATAACAGTAACTAAACACAGATACTCACAATGCTGGGATCACAGTTACTATAACAGTAACTACACACAGATAGTCACAATGCTGGGATCACAGTTACTATAACAGTAACTACACACAGATAGACACAATGCTGGGATCACAGTTACTATAACTGTAACTACACACAGATACTCACAATGCTGGGATCACAGTTACTATAACAGTAGCTACACACAGATACTCACAATGCTGGGATCACAGTTACTATAACAGTAACTACACACAGATACTCACAATGCTGGGATCACAGTTACTATAACAGTAGCTACACACAGATAGACACAATGCTGGGATCACAGTTACTATAACAGTAACTAAACACAGATACTCACAATGCTGGGATCACAGTTACTATAACAGTAACTACACACAGATAGTCACAATGCTGGGATCACAGTTACTATAACA
The DNA here is from genome assembly GCF_037043375.1 of Chiloscyllium plagiosum. NCBI lineage: Eukaryota > Metazoa > Chordata > Chondrichthyes > Orectolobiformes > Hemiscylliidae > Chiloscyllium > Chiloscyllium plagiosum. Next base: position 2,891,878 of record NW_028270162.1, on the reverse strand, counting down.
GTAACTAAACACAGATACTCACAATGCTGGGATCACAGTTACTATAACAGTAGCTACACACAGATACTCACAATGCTGGGATCACAGTTACTATAACAGTAACTATATACAGATACTCACAATGCTGGGATCACAGTTACTATAACAGTAGCTACACACAGATACTCACAATGCTGGGATCACAGTTACTATAACTGTAACTACACACAGATACTCACAATGCTGGGATCACAGTTACTATAACTGTAACTACACACAGATACTCACAATGCTGGGATCACAGTTACTATAACAGTAACTACACACAGATACTCACAATGCTGGGATCACAGTTACTATAACTGTAACTACACACAGATACTCACAATGCTGGGATCACAGTTACTATAACTGTAACTAAACACAGATACTCACAATGCTGGGATCACAGTTACTATAACAGTAACTACACACAGATAGACACAATGCTGGGATCACAGTTACTATAACAGTAACTACACACAGATACTCACAATGCTGGGATCACAGTTACTATAACTGTAACTACACACAGATACTCACAATGCTGGGATCACAGTTACTATAACAGTAACTACACACAGATACTCACAATGCTGGGATCACAGTTACTATAACAGTAACTACACACAGATAGTCACAATGCTGGGATCACAGTTACTATAACAGTAACTACACACAGATACTCACAATGCTGGGATCACAGTTACTATAACAGTAACTACACACAGATACTCACAATGCTGGGATCACAGTTACTATAACAGTAACTACACACAGATAGTCACAATGCTGGGATCACAGTTACTATAACAGTAACTACACACAGATACTCACAATGCTGGGATCACAGTTACTATAACAGTAACTACACACAGATACTCACAATGCTGGGATCACAGTTACTATAACAGTAACTACACACAGATAGTCACAATGCTGGGATCACAGTTACTATAACAGTAACTACACACAGATAGTCACAATGCTGGGATCACAGTTACTATAACAGTAACTATACACAGATAGTCACAATGCGGGGATCACAGTTACTATAACAGTAACTACGCACAGATACTCACAATGCTGGGATCACAGTTACTATAACAGTAACTACACACAGATACTCACAATGCTGGGATCACAGTTACTATAACAGTAACTACACACAGATAGTCACAATGCGGGGATCACAGTTACTATAACAGTAACTACACACAGATAGTCACAATGCTGGGATCACAGTTACTATAACAGTAACTACACACAGATAGTCACAATGCTGGGATCACAGTTACTATAACAGTAACTACACACAGATACTCACAATGCTGGGATCACAGTTACTATAACAGTAACTACATACAGATAGTCACAATGCTGGGATCACAGTTACTATAACAGTAACTATACACAGATAGTCACAATGCTGGGATCACAGTTACTATAACAGTAACTACACACAGATACTCACAATGCTGGGATCACAGTTACTATAACAGTAACTACACACAGATAGTCACAATGCTGGGATCACAGTTACTATAACAGTAACTACACACAGATAGTCACAATGCTGGGATCACAGTTACTATAACAGTAACTACACACAGATAGTCACAATGCGGGGATCACAGTTACTATAACAGTAACTATACACAGATACTCACAATGCTGGGATCACAGTTACTATAACAGTAACTACACACAGATAGTCACAATGCTGGGATCACAGTTACTATAACAGTAACTACACACAGATAGTCACAATGCTGGGATCACAGTTACTATAACAGTAACTACACACAGATAGTCACAATGCTGGGATCACAGTTACTATAACTGTAACTACACACAGATACTCACAATGCTGGGATCACAGTTACTATAACTGTAACTACACACAGATACTCACAATGCTGGGATCACAGTTACTATAACAGTAACTACACACAGATACTCACAATGCTGGGATCACAGTTACTATAACAGTAACTACACACAGATAGTCACAATGCTGGGATCACAGTTACTATAACAGTAACTATACACAGATAGTCACAATGCAGGGATCACAGTTACTATAACAGTAACTATACACAGATACTCACAATGCTGGGATCACAGTTACTATAACAGTAACTACACACAGATAGTCACAATGCTGGGATCACAGTTACTATAACAGTAACTATACACAGATAGTCACAATGCAGGGATCACAGTTACTATAACAGTAACTATACACAGATACTCACAATGCTGGGATCACAGTTACTATAACAGTAACTATACACAGATAGTCACAATGCAGGGATCACAGTTACTATAACAGTAACTATACACAGATACTCACAATGCTGGGATCACAGTTACTATAACAGTAACTACACACAGATAGTCACAATGCTGGGATCACAGTTACTATAACAGTAACTATACACAGATACTCACAATGCTGGGATCACAGTTACTATCACAATAACTACACACAGATAGTCACAATGCTGGGATCACAGTTACTATAACAGTAACTATACACAGATACTGACAATGCTGGGATCACAGTTACTATAACAGTAACTACACACAGATACTCACAATGCTGGGATCACAGTTACTATAACAGTAACTATATACAGAGACTCACAATGCTGGATATCTGTGAACTTGCCAACTTTCATTCCATGTTGTTTTATCGTTTACTCTATTTGTTTGTTGATGTCACCCCTCAGCCTCCGACGCTCCAGGGAAAACAGCCCCAGCCTGTTCAGCCTCTCCCTGTAGCTCAGATCCTCCAACCCTGGCAACATCCTTGTAAATCTTTTCTGAACCCTTTCAAGTTTCACAACATCTTAGTGATATATGTTGGCTTACTTTTAGATGCAGCCTCTTTATGCTTTCCTGTCGTGCTCATGGTAATACCTTCTCTTTGGCCTGAGTGTAATCTTTGATTTACCATGTCGTCCCAAAATTATCCTTACACCCAGCATTCTGTCGGAACTCATCTCTGTTTGTCTCAGTATGTTGTCACCTTGAACACCGATCCCAACTCGGTTCAGGTGGAGACCCTCCCTTCAGTCCATGCTAACTGGGACACAGTTCCCTCTCCCATCTTTGAGCAACAGCTTCGCTTCTCTGAGATAACATCCCCTTTGCTGATTGACACATTCACTCAAATTATAATCCAGAGGCGTTGACCTTTGAGGATCTGCTTCTTAAGGTCCAACTGAGCCCTTGTTGAAGTCTGCTTAAGCCAACACCTTCAGAAATTAGCTTCTAGTCTGATAAAGGTCAGATTTATACAAAATATTGAGATTTTCTTACCCAACAATTGCCAAAGTTCAGTGTTGAAAGTTTTGGGGGATTTCGATAAAGTAAATCAGGACAAAGTGGTTCCAGTGATGTGGGGTTTAGTGACCGGACAGGCAGAAATTAAACAAATTTGGCAAAAGAAGCAGATTTTGGAGCAGAGTTTGCCCTTTGACTCTGCTCCGTCATTCACTGAAATCATTGGCTGATCTGATTCCCTCAACTCCACTTTCCTGCCTTTTCCTCATACCCTGATTCTCTTTCTGATTAAACATCCTGAATACGCTGGAACACCCAACATGTTCAGCCCTTTGTGGTTAAGAATTCCTGTATTGGTCAGAGTACTGAGTGCAGGAGTTGGGAGGTCATGTTGCGGCTGTACAGGACATTGGTTAGGCCACCGTTGGAATATTGCGTACAATTCTGATCTCCTTCCTATCGGAAAGATGTTGTGAAACTTGAAATGGTTCAGAAAAGATTTACAAGGATGTTGCCAGGATTGGAGGATCTGAGCTACAGGGAGAGGCTGAACAGGCTGGGGCTGTTTTCCCCGGAGCGTCGGAAGCTGAGGGGGGACCTTACAGAGGTTTACAAAATTATGAGGGGCATGGATAGGATAAATAGACAAAGTCTTTTCCCTGGGGTGAGGGAGTCCAGAACTAGAGGGCATAGGTTTAGGGTGAGAGGGGAAAGATATAGAAGAGACCTAAGGGGAAACCTTTTCACTCAGAGGGTGGTACGTGTATGGAATGAGCTGCCAAAGGATGTGGTGGAGGCTGGTACAATTGCAACATTTAAGAGGCATCTGGATGGGTATATGAATAGGAAGGGTTTGGAGGGATATGGGCCAGGTGCGGGCAGGTGGGACTAGATTGGGTTGGGATATCTGGCCGGCATGGACGGGTTGGACCGAAGGGTCTGTTTCCGTGCTGTACATGTCTATGACTATGACTATACGACATCGCTCTGATGAGAAGAAATTCCTCCTCTGTCTGTCTTTAATGGGTGACCCCTTATTCTGAGATTACTCCCCATGGTCCTGGACTCTCCCAGAAGGAGAAACAACTTCCCCACATCCACCCTGTCAAGTCTTGGTGTTTACATATTTTCACACAATGTGTTGTGATCTGGAACGTGCTGCCTGAGGGGGGGGGGGGGGGGGGGGGGGAGCAAAGTCAACAGGAACTTTCAAAACGGAAATACCTGAAAAGGAAATGTCTGCCCAGTCACGGGGGAAGACGTGGGAATTAAGAAGGAGTTGATCGATCTCGCAAAGGGCTAACACAGACATGATGGGCTGATTGGTCTCCTGCTGTGCACTTACAGAGAGAGTACTGTGATGAGTGGTCGTGCTCCAATGACAGAGACACAGGTTTCCCCGTGGAGCTTCATTGGCTCTGACCAGCCTGACCTCCGTTGGACTGCTTAAATTGTTCAGCAGCAGGAACCTGAACCTGGTCTGAAATGAATTGTCAAGATTATTGGGCTCTTGGAGTAAATTTGTCTCTTAAGTCAAGTTCTCTAAAGACTAAGCTTCCCGTAATAGGAATAACTTTCATTTCTCTTGATTCATTTCATCTTAGTCAGTAGGAGCACAAATCTGCAGCAGTGCTATGGGACTGAGAGGAAAATTAACAATAAACATCCCCTTGAGAAATGGAATTCTCACTTCAAAGAAGAAATCAAATCCAGAATGTCAGCATAGAGCTGTAAAAACCCAACGGGTTCATTCATCTCCTTCCCCAGGCACAGGTTTCTCATCAGGAAGGGAATCAACCGTTATGGGGACAGGTGGCAAAGTGGATTTGAAGGTGATCAGATCAGCTATGGTGACACTGAATAGTGGAGTAGACTTGATGGACTGAATCCATTTATTGTATCCGTTGCTCCCGATGCGGTCTCCTCTACATTGGGGAGACTGAGCGCCTCCTAGCAGAGCGCTTTAGGGAACATCTCCGAGACACTCGCACCAATCAACCAAACCGCCCCGTGGCTCAACATTTCAACTCCCCTTCCCACTCTGCCGAGGACATGGAGGTCCTGGGCCTCCTCCACCGCCGCTCCCTCACCACCAGACGCCTGGAGGAAGAACGCCTCATCTTCCGCCTCGGAACACTTCAACCCCAGGGCATCAATGTGGATTTCAACAGTTTCCTCATTTCCCCTTCCCCCACCTCATCCTAGTTTCTAACCTCCAGCAACATGATCCCCTGACTTGTCCGGACTTGTCCGACCTGCCCAGCTCCTTTTCCACCTATCCACTCCACCCTCTCCTCCCTGACCTATCACCTTCATCTCCTCCCCCACTCACCTATTGTACTCTATGGTACTCTCTCCCCACCCCCACCCTCCTCTAGCTTATCTCTCCACGCTTCAGGCTCTCTGCCTTTATTCCTGATGAAGGGCTTTTGCCCGAAACGTCGATTTTGCCTGTCCTCGGATGCTGCCTGAATTGCTGTGCTCTTCCAGCACCACTGATCCAGACCCTTGATGGACTGAATGGCCTCCTGCTGCTCCTATATCTTATGGTGTGATGAAGGAAAACAGCTGTCCTTTCCTGGCCTGGATTCCAGACCCAGAGGAGTTCTCTCTGATGGGGTAGGAAAGGCCATCAGGCTATCCCAAGTGATTCCACGAGGGTGATGTTACTGGGCTAGCAATCCCAAAACCTGGAATAACGGACTGTCATTCCACTGGGGGGAATGCGTGGCAAATTACAGTTTGGTTTTTCAGCAGGGAAATCAGACAACGCTGCCACACACAGAGGATGGTCCAAGTTTGGAATCCCTTCAATGTTAATGTTAAATCTGAGATTGACGGATTTTCACAGGTAGAAAGGGCTATGGGCTAACAGTGGATACATGGAGTCTGTCTGCAAGTTAGCTTCAATCTCCAGCACTAACAGCTGAATGGCTGCCTATGGACTGTTTTATACTGGACTCACTCTCAGTACAGTCGCCTTCACTCTCCAACCTGGCAGTGTCTCTCCTGTGCTCAACAATTGGCTAACTCTGAATGGTCTAAGCAAATGCAATGATTGGCTCCCCAGGCCCCTGAACAATAAATCTGACCTTCCCACTGACACCCATAATCTAAGAATGAGTCAAAGAACTGGGGCTGACCTTGGTCCTCAGTTAGTATAGAGTGTGTTACTGCTAGTTAGTGTTAGTTAGTGTTAGGTAAGGAGGTGTTTGGTGTTGGTCAATGATTAACGAGCAGCAGCCAGGGTTGCCTTTTGTGATTGGTCAAACGTTATCACTCCTTGAAAGCTGGGCAAGAAGTCAGGTTGGACAACACAAAGCAACAAAGGGACGTTCGGAACGTAATATGGAAGCATGGATCACCAGACATCAAGTAGACGCCATCCAGCACTCCTCAACATTAGCAGCTGGTGATATCACAGCACAGGACAACCAGATCATATCAAACTCACCAAACCCAGGAGACACTTTCCACTGATACTGTGCTCCGGATCCATCGGCAATACCCTGCTCAAGACCCTACTCCTGCCTGGGCTCAAACATGGGGCTAAACATCAAAGGTGAGCAGAGACTGACAGCTCTTGGCATCACTGACCAAGTGAGGCATCAATGAATTGTAACAAAACTGGAATCAATGGGTATCGGGGACAAACTCTCTGCTGGTCAGACTCATGTCTGACACACAGGAAGATGATTGTGGTATAAAACTGAAGGGGCTGCAGATGCTGGAAATCAGAAACAATAACAGAGTTGCTGGAAAAATTCAGCAGGTCTGGCAGCATCTGAGAAGAGAAATCAGAGTTAACATTTCGGGTCCAGTGCCCCTTTCTCAGAACTGATGGTTGTTGGAGATCAGTCATCTCAGCTCCAGGACACCTCTGCAGGAGTTCCTCAGGGGAGTGTCCTAGGGCCAACCACCTTCAGCTGCTTCATCCAGGCCCTTCCCTCTATCAGAAGGTCAGAGCTGGGGATGTTCAGCACCATTCACATCTTCTCCGATACTGAAGCAGTCCATGTTCAACAAGATCTGGACAATATTCAGGCCATTCATAAGTGGCAAATAATAAGTGTCCAGCAACGATCATCTCCAGTAAGACAGGATCTAACCACTGCCCCTTGACATTCAATGGTGTTACCATCACTGAATCCCATCCTAGGGTTACCATTGGCCAGAAACTCAAGTGAACTCTCCACATAAACACAGTGGCTACAAGAGCAGGTCAGAGACTAAGAATACTGTGGCAAGTAACTCCCCTCCTGACTCCCCAAAGCCTGTCCACGATTGATAAGGCACAAGTCAAGGAGTGTGATGGAATACTTCACAGGCAGTTTGCTTGATTAAAATCCCATCCCCCACCTTCAACATCCACCAAATACTCAGCAGCAGCAGTGAGCACCATCTACAAGATGCACTGCATAAATTCACCAAAGACCCTCAGACAGCACCTTCCAAACCCATGACCACTCCCATCTAGAAGGACAAGGGCAGCAGGTACATGGGAACACCACCCCCTGCAAGTTCCCCTCCGAGCCATTCCCCATCCTGACTTGGAAATATATCACCGTTCCTTCACTGTCACTGGGTCAGAATCCTGGAATTCCCTCCCTAAGGGATATTGTGGGTCTACCCACAGCACATGGACTGCAGCGGTTCAAGAAGGCAGCTCACCCCCACCTTCTCAAGGGGGCAACTAGGGACAGGGGCAATAAATGCTGGGCCCAACAATGTTCTGTGAGAGAATAAAAAACACAGAGAGCTGTGCATACATCCACTGAGGCAGGAATTCCCCCACCTTCTCAAGGAGCAACTTTGACTAAGTTTCCAATCCCTTTTAGCATCAGGGAGTCGGGTTTGATTCCAGCTTTGGGTGATGGACTATGTGGAGTTTCACATTCTCTCTGTGTCCATGAGGGTATCCTTTAGATGCTCCGGTTTCCTCCCACACTTGCAGGTTAGGGTGGGATTGGCGAGGCTAAATTGCCATAGTGTCCAGGGATATGCAGGCTAGGTGGGTTAGCCATGGGAAATGCAGGGTTATGGGGATGGGGTGGGTTTGGATGCGATGTTCTTCAGAGGGTCACTGCAGTCTAGATGGGCTGAATGGCCTCCACTGCAGGAATTCTATAATTCATTTTCTAATGTCTGCTCAACATACAGTTACAAAGTCTGAATGATAACTCTGCTATAAAGCACTATCAGATGTTTTATGGCCCGAAAGGCTCTATGTAAATGAAAGCTGTTGTTATATAGAAATGTAGGAATTAGACATACAAGCAGATCACTTGGCCCTTCGAGCCTGCTCCCCCTTCAATATGATCATAGCTGATTATACAATCTCAGTATCTCATTCCCGCCCTCTCTCCATCCCCCTTGATCCCTGGGCCATGTCCAGCTCCCTCTTGCATCGATCTAACCAACTAGCCCCAACTGCTTCCTGGGCAAGAGAATTCCACAGGTTCCCAACTCTCTGAGTGTGGAAGTTCTTTCTCATCTCAGTCCTGAATGGCTTACCCCTTATTCTTAGACTGTAATCCCTTGTTCCGGACTTCCCCAACATCAGGAATATTCTTCCCACATCTAGTCTGTCCAATCCCATCAGGATTTTATATATTTCTACGAGAATGCTCCCCCTCATTCTTCTAAATTCCAGTCAGTACAAGCTCAGTCGATCCCGTCTTTCCTCATGTCAGTCCTGCCATCCCAGGAATCAGTCTGGTGAACCTTCATTGGACTCACTCAATAGCAGCAATGTTCTTTCTCAGACGAGGAGGCCAAAACTGCACACAAGACTCAAGCTGTGGTCTCACCAAGGCCCTGTATAACTGCAGCAAGACATCCCTATCCCTGGATTCAAATCCTCTCACGATGATGGGTGTGTTGACCAGTACACCATCTGCAATGTGAGGTTCAAACTCCAAGCTGTAGCGTGATGTCCCATTTGACCCAACAACAATAAGAAATCACCAGAAGGGCTGACTGAGCTGGGGAGTGCTTTCCCTAGAGGTCAGGAAATCTGACAGGAAGGTCATGTCCTTTGTTCTTGTGCTAACAGCGGAGAGACTCTCCAGAGAACAGCAGCAGCTCGGGCAGAAGAAGGGGGATCAGGGTAAAACTGTGTGTCAAAGATCACTGACTAAAGGATTGTTTTATCATTCAGAATGAATCACTACTAGAAACAACAAAGAAAACATCACAAACAAACCACTTCCTGCCTCACTGGGGATGGGGATGATTGAAACTTTGCAGCAAACAATCCAGAGGGTTCAGTGGGAATATTCCTCCTCCTCACGCCTGTGCTATCGTCATTGCCCAGATCAAACCCAACGGCAGCTCCATACCTCACTCCCTCAGATCAGCAGTACCACCCCCCAGCTTCCTTCCCTCTGGGCAATCATCTCACGCTGTCTGTTGGTCAGGATCCACTGGCCATTCCTTGGTAGCCCAGGAGAAGCTGGTACTGGCCCATCTGCAGTTAAAGGGCCAACCCTGCTCCTGTGCTCAGCAGTGACACATGGGCCAGATTTGTTATGGCTTCATCCTTTAAACTGACATTACTGAACCTGTTAGGATTGGGAATTTGTGGTTATTTGTCAGGGTTTAAAGTTCCAGCCTGCCAATGCAGCTTGTATGTTGTCTGGATTTGTTGTCCATTACCGAGAGAGAGAGAGAGAGATAGAGCGCGCTGGATAATTATTCAACAGAAACAAATGAGCAAAGGTCTGGGGGAAAGGCAGAACAATATCACAGAGTCATAGAGATGTACAGCACGGAAACAGACCCTTCGGTCCAACCCGTCCATGCCGACCAGATATCCCAACCCAATCTAGTCCCACCTGCCAGCACCCAGCCCATATCCCTCCAAATCCTTCCTATTCATATACCCATCCAAACGCCTCTTAAATGTTGCAATTGTACCAGCCTCCACCACTTGCTCTGGCAGCCTCATTACATACATGTACCACCCTCTGCGTGAAAAAGTTGCCCTTTAGGTCTCTTTTATATCTTTCCCCTCTCACCCTAAACCTATGCCCCTCATGGATTCCACAGGATGAAGGGACTGCATCCCCTTACTGCAGGGGAACTGCACCAGACTGACCCCACCACCTCCACCATTGTCCCACCCCCACTGTCACCCCTCCCCCACCCCACCATCACCCCCTCCCCCACCCCCACCAATGGACTGCCCCTCCCCCACCCTCGAACAGGGTCCGGTGCTGAGGAGGGCTCACTGAGCTGCAGCCTTACATTGGTTTGGCAGCACACACAGACCTGCTCAGCATCCTCCCAGTCTTCACTGTCCACATCATCGCACAGACACTGAGCAATCCTGTCGATCTAACACATCGACAAACAACATGACCACCATGCTGTCCTCTCGCTGCCACTGTCCTGGGATTCTCAGCAGAAAGTTACCGGAGATGAATCAGCCTTCAGCAAGCTCTCGACTGAATCCCTCCTCCAGGTGGGGGGCTCCCAACAGCCCGAGCTAAAGCTGCGACTTAGCGCAACACGCTGTGAATCTTAAACACAAAAGGCCGACTGGTGCAGCCCTGAACACCCTGCTCCTGATAATTTAATCTGGCATTGAGGGGGAGTGTGAACGTAATCAAGCAGCTACTCGGATTAAAATAGAAACAGAGAATATTTCATCCTCTCTCACATTCTGGACGGAGAGCGCCTGAAAATGAACAGGACGCTTTAAACAGGCAGAGACAGTTCATCATCTGCTCTTTACAACAAGGAACCTAATAGTACACAGGCGCCAGGCAAACACTACAACAACAACAATGTACATTCAGATAGCAAGTTTAAACACTACAAAACATGGAGCTCAACAGGAGTGACTTTAATTTTTGTTTATTCATTCATGAATGCAGCAAGGCCCCTGCATTTATTACCCAGAGGGCAGTTCAGAGCCAACCACATTGCTGTGGGTCTGGAGTCACGTGTAGTCCGGACCAGGTAAGGATGGCAGTTTCCTTCCCTAAAGGACATTAGTGAAATCGATGGGGGTTTCCCAACTGTTTCATGGTCATCATTAGATTCTTAAGTGAATTCAAATTCCCCCACATGTTGTGACGGGATTCGAACCTGGTCTCTGGGATGATAATGCCACCCACAGCTTTCCACATGTTTCACCACATCAGCTGAGGACCAGTGTCCCAGAGCTTGGTCAGAAACCTGGTCAGCTTTAAGGAATTCCTGCCTCAGTGGATGTATGCACAGCTCTCTGTGTTTTTTATTCTCTCACAGTACATCGTTGGGCCCAGCATTTATTGCCCCTGTCCCTAGTTGCCCCCTTGAGAAGGTGGGGGTGATCTGCCTTCTTGAACCGCTGCAGTCCATGTGCTGTGGGTAGACCCACAATGCCCTGAGGGAGGGAATTCCAGGATTCTGACCCAGTGACAGTGAAGGAACGGTGATATATTTCCAAGTCAGGATGGGGAGGGGCTTGGAGGGGAACTTGCAGGGGGTGGTGTTCCCATGTATCTGCTGTCCTTGTCCTTCTAGATGGGAGTGGCCATGGGTTTGGAAGGTGCTGTCTGAGGGTCTTTGGTGAGTTTCTGCAGTGTATCTTGTAGATGGTGCTCACTGCTGTTACTGAGCGTTGGTGGGATGCTTGTGGATGTGGAGCCAATCGAGCGGGGGCTGCTTTGTCCCAAATGGTATTGAGCTTCTTGAGTGTTGTTGGAGCTGCCCCCATCCAGGCAAGTGGGGAGTATTCCCTCACCCTCCTGAGTTGTGCCTTGTAGATGTGGACAGGCTTTGGGGAGTCAGGAGGTGAGTTACACCACCCCATGATGGAATGATAGGTCAGAGGTCAGAGTCAGAGGGGACACACAGATACCCCTGAGTGTTGTGAGGATGCAGGTGAATGCAGTGAGAGGTGAGGATATGGAAGATTTAGAAAATAAGGGTGGAAACTTCAAATGGCTCAGCTTGAAATGTATCCAGCGAGCAAATGGAGACATTGCTCAGTGACAGGTGTACACAAATAATAAACCCAACTAACTATAAATGGCTAAGTCCTGAGGTATCACATGCACCATTTACTGTGGAAAATCTGACTTTCCATCTTGCTGATGTTATCTGTGTATTTCATCACTTTAGTTGGGAGTTCATTTATGCAGGTAACCTCCCACCTTCAGAATCAGACAATACTGTGCAGATCTCTTTGAAAGTGGCACGTTAACACGCAGAATCCCAGCTAAAACTGGGTAAGTGTCACATACACAGTGCTATGGTGATCAACTGGTCAATTAACAGCTTTGAGGAAGGAATAAGATCATAGAATCAAACAGTAATACAGCATGGAAACAGGCCCTTCGGCCCGAACTGGTCCATGCTGACCATGATATGATGCCCACTCAGCTAGTTACAAATGCCTGCATTTGGTCCCTATCTCTCTAAACCCTTCCCATCCATGTACCTATCCAAAAGTTTTTCAAATGTTGTTATTGTACCTGCTTAAGGGCTTTTGCCCAAAACGTTGATTTTCCTGCTCCTCGGATGCTGCCTGACCTGCTGTGCTTTTCCAGCACCACACTAATCTAGACTCTGCTTCCTCTGGCAGCCCATTCCATGCACACACCACTCTCTGTGTGAAAAAGTTGCCCCTCAGGTCCTTCTTAAATCTTTCCCCTCTCACCTTAAACCAATGTCCCTCGAGTTTCAATTCCCCATCCCTGGGAAAAAGACCATTTACATCCATCCTATCTCTGACCCCATGATTTCACACACCTCGGTAAGGTCACTCCTCAGTCTCCGACATTCCAAGGAATAAAGTCCTATTCTGGCTGACCTCTCCCGATAAATGGAGGGGGGTCATGGGGGTGGGGGGAGTGGGGGGGTAGAAGGAGTTCCACTCTGCCCCCAGGGTGATCACACAGTCAGAAACAGTGAGCACAGGACAGTGTAAAGGGCAAAGCAGGAAAGCTGGGTGATGTGCCCAGCTCACTGACAGAGGGCTCTGATAAAGGATGTGCCAGCTCACTGACAGAGGGCTCTGATAAAGGATGTGCCCAGCTCACTGACAGAGGGCTCTGATAAAGGATGTGCCCAGCTCACTGACAGAGGGCTCTGATAAAGGATGTGCCAGCTCACTGACAGAGGGCTCTGATAAAGGAGAACTCTCTGATTAGGGGAAGGGGCAGCTGCAAGGGGCTCAATGGACTCTTTCAATGTTACACCCCCCACCGAGCCTGGCTCTGTCTGTCTGTCTGTCAGCTGATCCTGATCCTGTACAGCCACAACTTCAAAACATGGCTGGGACTTTCTCCTTGACACTCTGGCTAATACCTAATCCTCAAATAGCTTCACCAGTTGGAATATTTCCTTATTATCTCATCATAATTCAGAAGTGTTTGCTGTATGTGAATCAGCTGCCACATTTCCTACATGATAACTGAAATTACTCCACAGCGGCCGGTGTCCCATCACCGGTTCCCCCTTTATTTACACGGGGAGAGTCCTTGACCCTGATCCAGCTCCCTCAGAGCCAGCTCTCAGAGTGAACAGAACCCCGGACTCTCCTGTTTATATCTGTCAGCCAGGGCTCCCTGATTAGAGCAGGTTAACAGCCCGAGCCAGGGAACTCCTATTCTATGAGGTCCACCTGGCTGAGCCCGTTACAGTTAGTTTAATGACAGGGCTTGAACATCCCAAAGTACCTCAATGATGCTGTAGTATAGTGGGATTTCCTGAAATTGTAACAAGCACCAAACACTGAGAGCTCCCATCATCACATACTGAGATGGTCAGAGCATTAAAAACTGTAAAACTCAAACATGGAGAAACCCAACCTGTTAAACATGAAGCAAGTTGTAGCATTCAGCAGAGAGAACACTGCTCCTTTAAACACAAGGAATCTGGGTGGTTTTAAACACTAACAACCTCTCACTGTTAAACACTGAACACCTCATTAAACAGCAAGAGGGAGATGATGTACTAAAGAGGCTGAAAATCAGTGTTGAGCACTGACTCACTGATGTTCCTGAGTGGACAGTGAGCTGCTGAACTGTGCAGTTCTCCCTCAGCACTGACTCTGACAGTGCAGCACTCCCTCAGTACTGACCCTCCGACAGTGTGGCACTCCCTCAGCACTGACCCCCAGACAGTGCGGCACTCCCTCAGCACTGACCCTCTGACAGTGTGGCACTCCCTCAGTACTGACCCTCCGACAGTGCGGCACTCCCTCAGCACTGACCCCCAGACAGTGCGGCACTCCCTCAGCACTGACCCTCTGACAGTGCGGCACTCCCTCAGCACTGACCCTCCGACAGTGCAGTACTCCCTCAGCACTGACCCTCCGACAGTGCGGCACTCCCTCAGCACTGACCCTCCGACAGTGCAGCACTCCCTCAGCACTGACCCTCCGAAAGTGCAGTACTCCCTCAGCACTGACCCTCCGACAGTGCGGCACTCCCTCAGCACTGACCCTCCGACAGTGCGGCACTCCCTCAGCACTGACCCTCCGACAGTGCGGCACTCCCTCAGTACTGACCCTCCGACAGTGCCCACTCCCTCAGTATTGACCCTGCGACAGTGCGGTACTCCCTCAGTACTGACCCTTCAACACTGCGGCACCCCCTCAGTACTGGCCCTCTGACAGTGCCCACTCCCTCAGTACTGACCCTCTGACAGTGCGGCACTCCCTCAGTACTGACCCTCTGACAGTGCCCACTCCCTCAGCACTGACCCTCTGACAGTGCGGCACTCCCTCAGTACTGACCCTCTGACAGTGCCCACTCCCTCAGCACTGACCCTCTGACAGTGCGGCCCTCCCTCAGTACTGACCCTCTGACAGTGCCCACTCCCTCAGCACTGACCCTCTGACAGTGCCCAAACCGTCAGCACTGACCCTCCAACAGTGCAGTACTCCCTCAGCACTGACCCTCAGATAGTACGGCACTCCCTCAGTACTGACCCTCTGACAGTGCCCACTCCCTCAGTACTGACCCTCTGACAGTGTGGCACTCCCTCAGTACTGACCCTCTAACAGTGCCCACTCCCTCAGTACTGACCCTCCGACAGTGCGGCCCTCCCTCAGCACTGACCCTCTGACAGTGCGGCCCTCCCTCAGTACTGACCCTCTGACAGTGCCCACTCCCTCAGCACTGACCCTCTGACAGTGTGGCACTCCCTCAGCACTGACCCTCTGACAGTGCGGCCCTCCCTCAGCACTGACCGTCTGACAGTGCGGCACTCCCTCAGCACTGACCCTCCGACAGTGCGGCACTCTCTCAGCACTGACCCTCCGACAGTGCGGCACTCTCTCAGCACTGACCCTCCGACAGTGCGGCACTCCCTCAGTACTGACCCTCCGACAGTGCGGCACTCCCTCAGTACTGACCCTCCGACAGTGCGGCACTCTCTCAGCACTGACCCTCCGACAGTGCGGCACTCTCTCAGCACTGACCCTCTGACAGTGCAGCATTCCCTCAGTACTGACTCTCTGACAGTGCGGCACTCCCTTAGCACTGACCCTCTGACAGTGCGGCACTCCCTCAGCACTGACCATCCGACAGTGCGGCACTCCCTCAGCACTGACCCTCCGATAGTGCGGCATTCCCTCAGCACTGACCCTCTGACAGTTCAGCACTCCCTCAGTACTGACCCTCCGACAGTGCATACTCCCTCAGCACTGACCCTCTGACAGTGCAGCACTCCCACAGTACTGACCCTCCGACAGTGCATCACTCCCTCAGCACTGACCCTCAGATAGTGTGGCACTCCCTCAGCACTGACACTCTGACAGTGCCCACTCCCTCAGTACTGACCCTCTGACAGTGCCCACTCCCTCAGTACTGACCCTCTGACAGTGCCCACTCCCTCAGCACTGACCCTCCGACAGTGCGGCCCTCCCTCAGCACTGACCCTCTGACAGTGCGGCCCTCCCTCAGTACTGACCCTCTGACAGTGCCCACTCCCTCAGCACTGACCCTCTGACAGTGCCCACTCCCTCAGCACTGACCCTCTGACAGTGCGGCCCTCCCTCAGCACTCACCTTCTGACAGTGCCCAATCCCTCAGCACTGACCCTCCGACAGTGCGGCCCTCCCTCAGCACTGACTGTCTGACAGTGCCCACTCCCTCAGCACTGACCCTCTGACAGTGCGGCACTCCCTCAGCACTGACCCTCCGACAGTGCGGCCCTCCCTCAGCACTGACCCTCCGACAGTGCAGCCCTTCCTCAGCACTGACCCTCTGACAGTGCGACCCTCCCTCACTAGTGAGTATTTCTGGTGGAATGTCCCAGTTCCTGTTGTAAATCGTTTTTTCTGTGAAAAGTGAATGTGGATGAAATGAAGTAACTGATGGAGTGAGTGTAATTTGCGTTACCTGGAGTTTGTAATCAGCTGTTACAACAAATAATTTCATAAATTGGTGATATCAGTGAGTAATACACACTGAACCGTTCTGGTGGTGCAGTGATAGTGCCCCTACCTCTGACTCTGTCTAAGCCCCACCGCCCCCATTTCAGTGGAATGTTCTAATCTCTGTGAAGGGGCTGAATGGAAAAATATCTGCATTGACACTATCTGATACAACTCCCTCACTGCTAGTGCCCTGTCAGCTGCTCGGTCCAGACCCCAGGAGCCACGTGCTTTTCCCTGTTCAGTTATTTACACCGATGTAAACACTATTTATTTTCACTTACCAATGTCTGACATGTTCGCTGTTTTTTTTGCACCTCTTTTCCAACGCTCTCACATTCTTTTCTTTTCTTGTTCAGCTCAGTCTCCTGTGAACAGAGAGGTGTGAATGTGAATGGGTCTGTGGTCCCTGTGGAGGTCACGGTAGCCCAGCTGCGTCGGGTGGAGGGAACTGCTTGCAATGAAATGGAAAGTCCCCCCACTCAGATCTGGGTAAAAACAGTGACTGCAGATACTGGAAACCAGATTCTGGATTAGTGGTGCTGGAAGAGCACAGCAGTTCAGGCAGCATCCGAGGAGCAGCAAAATCGACGTTTCGGGCAAAAGCCCTTCATCAGGAAGGAGGGCAGGGCGGTAGATGTAGTCTATATGGATTTCAGAAAGGCCTTTGATAAGGGTCCACAAGGTGGGCTGCTCTGAAAGGTTAGATCGCATGGAATCCAGGGGGAGCTGACATTCCTGATGAAGGGCTTTTGCCCGAAACGTCGATTTCGAAGCTCCTTGGATGCTGCCTGAACTGCTGTGCTCTTCCAGCACCACTGATCCAGAACCCCACTCAGATCTCCCTGCCTATGCTGCTCTAATGCACTGATTTCCTGGACAGCTGATCTGACCTTTACTAATGAATGCAGAGTGCTTTAAAAGAAACATATTAAGCTTAATATCAGTCTCAGGCAAATACATAATTTATTATATTTGAGAAAACACAAACAGTTGCATTGCCAAAGCAGCAAGTTCCTGTGAGAGACATCGGGATACCTCACAGACACAAACCACAGCTGACCGGCTGCTCCTGGTCACATTCCGAGAAATCTGCATCACCTTCCAACAGCTTCTTTCTCTTCTGTTCCCCCGTCGGATATGGGCATCATTGGCAAATTTGCTACCCATCCCTAATTACCCCTTAAAGTGAGCAACTCGCTCAGCCATTTCAGAGTCAACCCCTTTACTGTAGGTCTGGAGTCACATGTAGACCAGACCAGGTACAGACAGCAGATTTCCTTCCATTACTGAACCCAAAGGATTATTACAACAAGACAGGGTTTGATCAGGAGTAGTCAGCATGGCTTTGTGAGGGGGAGATCAGGCCTCACAAATTTGTTCGAGGTCTTTGATGAAGTGACCAGGAAGGTTGATGAGGGCAAAGCAGTAGACGTAGTCTATATGGATTTCAGAAAGGCCTTTGATAAGGGTCCACATGGTGGGCTGTTTTGGAAGGTTAGATCGCATGGAATCCAGGGGGAGCTGGCAAATTGGATACACAATTGACTTGATGTAGGAAGCGGAAGGTAATAGTGGAAGGATGCTTGTCGGACTGGAGGCCCGTGATTAGTGGAGTGCCTTAGGCGTCGGTGCTAGGCCTATTTCTGTTTGTTATCTATATCAGTGATTTGGATGAGAATGTGCAAGAATGTAAGTTTGCAGATGGCACTAAAATAGGCGGTACTGTGATTAGTGAGGAAGGTTATCAGAAATTACAGCAGGTCCTTGATCAGCTGGAGAAGTAAGCCAAGAAATGGCAAATGGAGTTTAATATCCTTAGGTGCGAGGTCTTGAATTATGGAAATTCAACTCAAGGTAGGAGTTTCATGGTGAATGGTCGGGCCTTAAGGAGTGTAGTGGTACAGAGGGATCTTGGAGTTCAGGTGCACGGTTTTCTGAAAGTGGAGTCACAGGTAGACAGGCCAGTGAAGAAGGTTTTTGGCACACTGGCCTTCATCAGTCAGGGCATTGAGTATAGAAGTTGGAAAGTTATGTTGCAGTTATACAGAACATTGGTGAGGCCATACTAGCAATATTGTGTTCAGTTTTGATCACCTTGCTATAGGAAGGATGTTACTAAACTGAAAAGAGTACAGAAGAAATTTACAGGCATGTTGCCAGGACTCAACAGTCTGAGTTATAGGGAGACATTGGGCAAGCGAGGATATTTTCTTTAGAGCGTAGGAGTCTGAGGGGGGACCTGATAGAGGTGTATACGATCATGAGAGGCAGGGATAAGGTGAATGCACTCAGTCTTTTTTCCCAGGTTTGGGGAATCGAGGACTAGAGGGCATCAGGTTAAGGTTAGAGGGGAAGAAGAAAAACAGGGAACCTGAGGGGCAACCTTTTTTACACAGAGAGTGGTGCACATATGGAATGAGCTGCCAGCGGAAGTGTATACTAACAACATTTAAAAGGCATTTGGACAAATACATGGACAGGAAAGGATTGGAAGGACATGGGCCAAGTGCAGGGAAATGGGGTTAGCAGATGGACGTTTTGGTCGGCTTGGACCAGTGTGGGCTGAAGGGTCTGTCTCTGTGCTGTAGGACTCTGTGACTCAAATTGCTTCCTGGTTACTGTCACTGAGATGAGGCAGCTGCCATTATAAGTCAGTTCGCCCAGAGTGGTAGCCCGATTCTGTAGATTACTAGCCCAGTTACATTCCCACAATGTCACCGCCTCCCCTCGGGATGGGAGCCCAGCAGATTTCTTGCCTCAGCTCCAACTCAAAGCAAGAACTGTATTTCAGCAGAAGGCAGGAAGGGGATGCTGAAATGATGGAAGTGAGTTGTTATCATCACTTGTGTTCAGGAAATACACTTCAGTCCATTCTTTCAGCATTCTTTGTGGGCGGCACGGTGGCTAGCACTGCTGCCTCACAGCGCCAGAGACCCGGGTTCAATTCCCGACTCAGGCGACTGTCTGTGTGGAGTTTGCACGTTCTCCCCGTGTCTGCGTGGGTTTCCTCCCACAGTCCAAAGATGTGCAGGGAAGGTGAATTGGCCATGCTAAATTGCCTGTAGTGTTAGGTAAGGGGTAAATGTAGGGGTATGGGTGGGTTTCGCTTCGGCGGGGCGGTGTGGACTTGTTGGGCCGAAGGGCCTGTTTCCACACTGTAATGTAATCTAATCTAATCACTGCTGCAGGAAGGTCAGAGTCATAGAGATACACAGCATGGAAACAGACCCTTCAGTCCATGCCAACCAGATATCCTAACCCAATCTAGTCCCAGCACCCTTCCTATTCATATGCCCATCTAGATGCCTCTTAATTGTTGTAATTGTACCAGCCTCCACCACATCCTCTGGCAGCTCATTCTATACACGTACCACCCTCTGACCCTTAGGTCTCTTTTATATCTTTCCCCTCTCACCCTAAACCTATTCAAAATGAAATTGAATGGAAAAGAGACTGCAGTCTTGGAGATAAGTAAATGGCGTGTTTTGTTGTAAGGAACCAGTTGGATATATGAATGCAGCATTGTTTCTGGGATAAAGCAGCCCGATCGATAACAGACATATGGCTGTGACATTTCTTGGATGCTGCAGCATTAACAAACTGACACAGTCTGACTGTGTCACGGGTCCCCTCATCACAGTCTGCAGCAGTTCCCAGAGCGTACACCCCAAACACCTGGAACCAAAAGATCAGCAATTTCTCAAATAACATTTCAAATTGGCTCGAGAAACAAACCTGCTAATTCTTATCCAAGTGAAACTGAAACCAAGAGATCTTTCTTGGTGAATAGTTTACAGACCACTCAGTCTCACAGCTCCTTCCCCACAACAATTAATTCATCAACTAACCCCATTTCACTTCTTAACTTGTAATCACAATAGAGTGTCTCTTGTTGTGCGGTGGTAGTGGCCCTATCTCTGAGCCAGGAGAGGTTTCATCTCCTCCAGAGAAGTGTAGTTACATCTCTGAACAGGTTCATAGAATCCCTACAGTGTAGAACCAGGCCATTCGGCCCAACAAGTCCATACCGACCCACCAAAGAGTAACCCACCCAGACTCACACCCCTACCCTTGCCCTGTAACCCCACCTTTCCCACGGCCAATCCACCTGAGCTGCACATCTTTGGACTGTGGGAGGAAACCCACTCAGACACGGGGAGAGAGTCGCCTGAGGCTGGAATCAAACCCGGCTCCCTGGTGCCAGCCAAAGGTTAATGAGGGAAACTTTATGAACAAAAGAGATGCAGCAACAAAAGCTAAATAACGGTCTGAACTGGGTGTGGTGACGCAGCAGGACTGTTCCTCTGACTCCGGGTAATGCCCATTCTCAGGCCCTGGATCACAAATGTGACATAATCCAATCACATTAAAGAGTAAGTAACCTTTCGGAAGAGATGCACCAAGATGTGGGATCCTTGGTTTTAGTGAGTGCAGGAGAAATGCAGGAGGATGTGGTGATAAAACACCGGGTCGGCCTTCGGTGGGATTGGAACCAGGTTCTGAGCATTAAACCGTGGAGAGGATGTTAAAGGCCAACCAATAGCATTGAACAGCTTCCTGGAACGCTCCCTTCCACATTCAGAACCTGCGAATTAGGAACTGGGAGAGGCCATTCAGCCCCTCGAGCCTGCTCCACCATTTCATACCATCATGGCTGATCTCAGCTCACTTTCCTGCTGCACTCTCCTTAAAAAAAAAATGAGCAATGGGTTACCTCCCCCTTCACACAGCAACACCCTCTGATGAGAAGGGCAGTGTTTGTCACTGGCCACTCGGGTGTTTCCTTTCTTCCTGGTGGTGGAAATTGAATAAAGATTCGTGCACTTTGTGTCTCTCACTGTGTCTCACACCTGCACACACACACCATGGGTGCTGGGGCAAAAATAAGCACTAACGCACTTAGGTGGGAGTGTGGGGGTAATTGGAAAAAAAAGGAAAAAGAAAAAATAAACATTAAAAAAGAAAAAGAAGATAAAAATAAATAAATAGGGGGAAAAAGTACGTAATAGTTTAGAGAGTTCAGGAGAGTGCAGCAGGAAAGTGAGATGAGATCAGCCATGGTGGTATGAAATGGTGGAGCAGGCTCGAGGGGCTGAATGGCCTCTCCCTGTTCCTAACTCACAGGTTCTGAATGTGGAAGGGAGAGATGGATGGGGTCATGGGGGGGGGGGAGATGGATGGGGTCACGGTGGGGGAGATGGATGGGGTCACGGGGGGGGGGAGATGGATGGGGTCACGGGGGGGGGGAGATGGATGGGGTCACGGTGGGGGAGATGGATGGGGTCACGGTGGGGGAGATGGATGGGGTCACGGTGGGGGAGATGGATGGGGTCACGGTGGGGGAGATGGATGGGGTCACGGGGGGAGAGATGGATGGGGTCACGAGGGATGATCGATGGGGTCACGGGGAGAGATGGATGGGGTCACGAGGGATGATCGATGGGGTCACGGGGGGAGATGGATGGGATCACGGTGGGGAGATGGATGGGGTCACGGGGGGAGATGGATGGGGTCACGGGGGGAGATGGATGGGGTCACGGGGGGAGATGGATGGGGTCATGGGGATGGGGTTGGGGTGAAGCTGGAATTTCACTTTCCTGGTGTCAGGTACAAATCTGGTGATGGTTCAGCGAGTTGTTTGTGTAAAGTGGGGGGTTAGACCGGGAGTAGACCAGCCAGCCCCTTGAGCCTGCTCCTGCATTCCCACAGGATCCTGGCTGCTCCGACATTCCTCACAACCACTTCCCTGCCTTTTCCCGGTGACCCTCGATTCCCCGACTGACGGAGAATCTGATGATCTCAGCCTTAAACAATCGATGACGACCCACAACCCCCCGAGAGAACAAATTCCTCCTCATCTTCATCTTCAATTAGGAGTCATAGAGACGTACATCATGGAAACAGACCCTTCGGCCCAAACTGTCCGTGCCGACCAGATATCCCAATCCAATCTAGTCCCACCTGCCAGCACCCGGCCATATCCCTCCAAACCCTTCCTATTCATATACCCATCCAAATGCCTCTTAAATGTTGTAATTGTACCAGCCTCCACCACTTCCTCTGGCAGCTCATTCCACACACACACCACCCTCTGGGTGAAAAAGATGCCCCTTAGGTCCTTTCAATCACCTTTACCCTGTCATGGGATGTGAGTCTCACTGGGGAAGGCCATTGGGCCACATCCACTCCCATTGGGTTACACTCACTCCCATTGGGCCACACCCACTCCCATTGGGCCACACCCACTCCCATTGGGCCACACCCACTCCCATTGGGCCACACCCACTCCCATTGGGCCACATCCACTCCCATTGGGCCACACCCAATGAGGGAGGGAGGGAGTGAGTGAGGGAGGGAGTGAGGGAGTGAGGGAGGGAGTGAGTGAGGGAGTTAGGGAGTGAGTGAGGGAGTGAGTGAGGGAGTGAGTGAGGGAGGGAGTGAGGGAGGGAGTGAGGGAGGGAGGGAGGGAGGGAGTGAGGGAGGGAGGGAGGGAGGGAGTGAGGGAGGGAGGGAGTGAGGGAGGGAGGGAGGGAGGGAGTGAGGGAGGGAGTGAGGGAGGGAGTGAGTGAGGGAGGGAGTGAGGGAGGGAGTGACTGAGTGAGGGAGTGAGTGAGGGAGGGATGGATGGAGGGAGGTAGTGAGGGAGTGAGGGAGGGAGCACTGGTGATGGTTCTCCTGCTGAACTGTCCCGGTCACGATCAGAATGGGGAGACCTTGCTGTCAATAAATCAGATCTGCTGCCCCCTCCCACAATCAGCTCCCTCCCCTCCCCCCCCCTCCCCCTCCCACAATCAGCCCCCTCCCCCTCCTCCTCCCCCTCCCCCCCCCTCCTCCTCCCCCTCCCCCCCTCCCCCTCCCCTCCCCCTCCCCCTCCCCCGAGCCAGCTTTAATGGGACATTAACATCCTGTAACGTGAGAAACACAGCGACAGAAATCCATCTCCAGGACCACTGCGCGCCCTCCCCCTCCTCATCTTCATCACAGGAACAGGAAGAGGCCATTCAGCCCTGATCAATGACAGGTCAGTGCCCAGGCTGATTGGTCAGCCCAGTCAAGGCTCATTGCTCTCACCGTTGAAGGGAGTTGCCTGAGGGTCAGCATTGGCAACTCTCAGTGACAGAGCTTCCACAGCACCCCTGCCCAGAGAGTTCCACCACCAGGGGCTTGTGCTGTGATGGTACTGACCATACCTCTGGACCTGAAGGGATCTGGGGTTCATGTGCCAGGCTGTGATGTATCAAACCAACAACGATGAATGATGGTCTTAATGCCCTCGCTTCGTTTGAAAATGGTCCTCAAGACAGTTTCTCCCCACCCCCCCTCAACTCCTGTCAGGGAAAGGAATCAGGAATCCATGTGCATACTCATTTCCAATCTTGGTTCCCATCTGGAAGATTCCAGTTCGTGTTCACTAATATCCTGGTGAGTGTGTTGGAGCCCTCACACTCGGAGAGAGGCTTTACTATTTCTGCCCTTCATCAATTCCACGTGTATTCCATGTCCCCCTTCCCCAGTGCTGACTGTTAACAGGGGAGAGCCCTCACTCCCCTCAGCTATACCCTGGGTCTCTGTGACAGAGCTGAAAGTGTGTTGCTGGAAAAGCGCAGCAGGTCAGGCAGCATCCAGGGAACAGGAGAATCGACGTTTCGGGCATGAGCCCTTCTTCAGGAATCCTGAAGAAACGTCGATTCTCCTGTTCCTTGGATGCTGCCTGACCTGCTGCGCTTTTCCAGCAACACATTTCCATCTCTGATCTCCAGCATCTGCAGCCCTCACTTTCTCCTCTGTGAGACAGATCTTCGCCTGACAGTGAGGTGGGGGCCCGGGTGAAGGTGTTGATGCCTCAGTGTGAGTGAAATGCTCTCCCTCTCCCCCGCGGGGTCAGGTAGATCCATAGTGTTCACAACACTGGCTTCCCTCCCATTCCCCCCAAACAGCACTGACCTATCACCAGGACCCACACAAAGCACAGCTCCCACAGCAATAACTGACAGCATTGCACCCTTCTCAGACTACAGGCAGGCAGGCAGGCGGGCAGACAGGCGGGCAGACAGGCAGGCAGGCAGACAGGCAGACAGGCAGACAGGCAGACAGGCAGACAGGCAGGCAGGCAGACAGGCAGGCAGACAGGCAGACAGGCAGACAGGCAGACAGGCGGGCAGACAGGCAGGCAGGCAGGCAGGCAGGCAGGCAGGCAGACAGACAGGCAGACAGGCAGGCAGACAGGCAGGCAGGCAGACAGACAGGCAGACAGACAGGCAGGCAGGCAGGCAGGCAGGCAGGCAGACAGACAGGCAGGCAGGCAGGCAGACAGGCAGGCAGACAGGCAGACAGGCAGGCAGACAGGCAGGCAGACAGGCAGGCAGGCAGGCAGGCAGGCAGGCAGACAGGCAGGCAGACAGGCAGGCAGACAGGCAGGCAGGCAGGCAGACAGGCAGGCAGACAGGCAGGCAGACAGACAGACAGGCAGACAGACAGGCAGACAGGCAGGCAGACAGAGGCAGGCAGACAGGCAGGCGGGCAGACAGGCGGGCAGACAGGCGGGCAGACAGAGACATATAGACAGACAGACAGACGGGCAGACAGACAGACGGGCAGACAGACAGACGGGCAGACAGACAGACAGACGGGCAGACAGACAGACGGGCAGACAGACAGATGGGCAGACAGACAGACAGACAGGCAGACAGACAGGCAGAGACATATAGACAGGCAGCCCTCGCTACTCTCACAGTCTCTCAGGAAGGTGGATGCGCTGTATGTTTCTGAACCAGAATGAATCTTTAATCTGTCCTCAGAGTGAGTAAATGGAAAAGAAAGATTAATCCTCAGAGATTGTCCAAGCCCCTCCCACACTCACTGTCATCAGGAATCTCACATCAGGGCAATTATTTTTAAAGCCCTGTATTAATCGAGTAAAGTCAATATGAAGACATATTTAAGCCCAGAAGAGTGATGATGTGTAATTACTGAACAGGTGAGAGGGCATTAGGGAGAATTTCAATAAATGCAGACCGAAGCAGCGAGAAAGCCCATCAGACAGTGACTGTGGGACTGAGGGGACCACACTTTGTCTATAATCAAACCCTCTCTCTGTCTCTCTCTGTGCAGCAGCCTGATGTCAAACTGAAGCTATTCATGTCGTAACAGCATGGCGCAGGGCAGCTGCAGAAGGAACACAGGGAGAACCCAGCCCAGCTGGGTTCACACAGCAGCAGAAACCAGCCACAGACAGTCAGGCTCTCCCGGACTGACAGGACACATTGCGATAGCAGCAAGATCTACAACAGGATTCAGGAGGAGCCAACGTTTCCTTCCGGAGCCACAGAGCATGTAGCAACACAAAATCAAACATCTCCCTTTCCAGGTTCAGCCCATGGTTCAGACACACTGTCAGCTCCAAGTGTGATGGTGGGAGTCTGGCGGAGAAAGTGAGGTCTGCAGATGCTGGAGATCAAAGTTGAAACTTTATTGCTGGAACAGCACAGCAGGTCAGGCAGCATCCAGGGAACAGGAGATTCGACGTTTCGGGCACAGGCCCTTCTTCAGGGAGTCTGGCCACAATTCAGTAGGTCAGCAGCTCCCTTTGCACTCAGATATTTCAGGGACAGTCTTGCTGTGTGCTCCATCAGTACTGACCCTCCAACAGTGCGGCACTCCCTCAGTACTGACCCTCCGACAGTGCGGCACTCCCTCAGCATTGACCCTCCGACAGTGCGGCACTCCCTCAGCATTGACCCTCCGACAGTGGGGCACTCCCTCAGCATTGACCCTCCGACAGTGCGGCACTCCCTCAGCATTGACCCTCCGACAGTGCGGCACTCCCTCAGCATTGACCCTCCGACAGTGCGGCACTCCCTCAGCATTGACCCTCCGACAGTGCGGCACTCCCTCAGCATTGACCCTCCGACAGTGCGGCACTCCCTCAGCATTGACCTTCCGACAGTGCGGCGCTCCCTCAGCATTGACCCTCCCACAGTGCCCACTCCCTCAGCATTGACCCTCCGACAGTGCGGCGCTCCCTCAGCACTGACCCTCCGATAGTGGGGCACTCCCACAGCACTGACCCTCCGACAGTGCGGCACTCCCTCAGCACTGACCCTCCGACAGTGCGGCACTCCCTCAGCACTGACCCTCCGACAGTGCGGCACTCCCTCAGCACTGACCCTCTGACAGTGTGGCACTCCCTCAGCACTGACCCTCCGACAGTGCCCACTTCCTCAGCACTGACCTTCCGACAGTGCGGCACTCCCAAAGCACTGACCCTCTGACAGTGCGGCACTCCCTCAGCACTGACCTTCCGACAGTGCGGCACTCCCTCAGCACTGACCCTCTGACAGTGCGGCACTCCCTCAGCACTGACCTTCCGACAGTGCGGCACTCCCTCAGCACTGACCCACTGACAGTGCGGGACTCCCTCAGCACTGACCTTCCGACAGTGCGGCCCTCCCTCAGCACTGACCCTCTGACAGTGCGGCACTCCCTCAGCACTGACCCTCTGACAGTGTGGCACTCCCTCAGCACTGACCTTCCGACATTGCGGCACTCCCTCAGCACTGACCCTCTGACAGTGCTCACTCCCTCTGCACTGACCCTCTGACAGTGCGGCACTCCCTCAGCACTGACCCCTCCGACAGTGCCCACTTCCTCAGCACTGACCTTCCGACAGTGAGGCACTCCCTCAGCACTGACCTCCCGACAGTGCGGCACTCCCTCAGCACTGACCCTCTGACAGTGCGGCACTCCCTCAGCACTGACCCTCTGACAGTGCGGTACTCCCTCAGCACTGACCCTCTGACAGTGCGGCACACCCTCAGCACTGACCCTCCGACAGTGCGGCACTCCCTCAGCACTGACCCTCTGACAGTGCGGCACTCCCTCAGCACTGACCCTCCGACAGTGCGGCACTCCCTCAGCACTGACCCTCCGACAGTGTGGCACTCCCTCACTACTGACCATCCGACAGTGCGGCACTCCCTCAGCACTGACCCTCTGACAGTGCGGCACTCCCTCAGCACTGACCCTCTGACAGTGCGGCACTCCCTCAGCACTGACCCTCCGACAGTGCGGCACTCCCTCAGCACTGACCCTCTGACAGTGCGGCACTCCCTCAGCACTGACCCTCTGACAGTGCGGCACTCCCTCAGCACTGACCCTCCGACAGTGCGGCACTCCCTCAGCACTGACCCTCTGACAGTGAGGCACTCCCTCAGCACTGACCTACCGACAGTGTGGCACTCCCTCACTACTGACCATCCGACAGTGCGGCACTCCCTCAGCACTGACCCTCTGACAGTGCGGCACACCCTCAGCACTGACCCTCTGACAGTGCGGCACTCCCTCAGCACTGACCCTCCGACAGTGCGGCACTCCCTCAGCACTGACCCTCTGACAGTGCGGCACTCCCTCAGCACTGACCCTCTGACAGTGCGGCACTCCCTCAGCACTGACCCTCCGACAGTGTGGCACTCCCTCAGCACTGACCCTCTGACAGTGAGGCACTCCCTCAGCACTGACCTCCCGACAGTGCGGCACTCCCTCAGCACTGACCCTCTGACAGTGCGGCACTCCCTCAGCACTGACCCCTCCGACAGTGCCCACTTCCTCAGCACTGACCTTCCGACAGTGAGGCACTCCCTCAGCACTGACCTCCCGACAGTGCGGCACTCCCTCAGCACTGACCCTCCGACAGTGCGGCACTCCCTCAGCACTGACCCTCCGACAGTGCGGCACTCCCTCAGTACTGACCCTCTGACAGTGCGGCACTCCCTCAGCACTGACCCTCTGACAGTGCGGCACTCCCTCAGCACTGACCCTCCGACAGTGCGGCACTCCCTCTGCACTGACCCTCTGACAGTGCGGCACTCCCTCAGCACTGACCCTCTGACAGTGCGGCACTCCCTCAGCACTGACCCTCTGACAGTGCGGCACTCCCTCACTACTGACCATCCGACAGTGCAGCACTCCCTCAGCACTGACCCTCTGATAGTGTGGCGCTCCCTCAGCACTGAACCTCCGACAGTGCGGAACTCCCTCTGCACTGACCCTCCGACAGGGCGGCACTCCCTCAGCACTGACCCTCTGACAGTGCGGCACTCCCTCAGCACTGACCCTCTGACAGTGCGGCACTCCCTCACTACTGACCATCCGACAGTGCAGCACTCCCTCAGCACTGACCCTCCGACAGTGCGGCACTCCCTCAGCACTGACCATCCGACAGTGCGGCACTCCCTCAGCACTGACCCTCTGACAGTGTGGCACTCCCTCAGCACTGACCCTCTGACAGTGCGACACTCCCTCAGCACTGACCCTCTGACAGTGCGACACTCCCACAGCACTGACCCTCTGACAGTGCGGCACTCCCTCAGCACTGACCCTCTGACAGTGCGACACTCCCACAGCACTGACCCTCCGACAGTGCGGCACTCCCTCAGCACTGACCCTCTGACAGTGCGGCACTCCCTCACTACTGACCATCCGACAGTGCAGCACTCCCTCAGCACTGACCCTCCGACAGTGCGGAACTCCCTCTGCACTGACCCTCTGACAGTGCGGCACTCCCTCAGCACTGACCCTCTGACAGTGCGGCACTCCCTCAGCACTGACCCTCCGACAGTGCGGCACTCCCTCAGCACTGACCCTCCGACAGTGCGGCACTCCCTCAGCACTGACCCTCTGACAGTGCGGCACTCCCTCAGCACTGACCCTCTGACAGTGCGGTACTCCCTCAGCACTGATCCTCCGACAGTGTGACACTCCCTCAGCACTGACCCTCTGACAGTGCGGCACTCCCTCAGCACTGACCCTCCGACAGTGTGGCACTCCCTCACTACTGACCCTCCGACAGTGTGGCACTCCCTCACTACTGACCATCCGACAGTGCGGCACTCCCTCAGCACTGACCTTCTGACAGTGCGGCACTCCCTCAGCACTGACCCTCTGACAGTGCGGCACTTCCTCACTACTGACCATCCGACAGTGCAGCACTCCCTCAGCACTGACCCTCTGACACTGCGGCACTCCCTCAGCACTGATCCTCCGACAGTGCGGCACTCTCTCAGCACTGACCCTCCGACAGTGCGGCACTCCCTCAGCACTGACCCTCTGACAGTGCGGCACTCCCTCAGCATTGACCCTCCGACAGTGCGGCACTCCCTCAGTACTGACCCTCCGACAGTGCAGCACTCCCTCAGCACTGACCCTCTGACAGTGCGGCACTCCCTCAGCACTGACCCTCCGACAGTGCGGCACTCCCTCAGCACTGACCCTCTGACAGTGCGGCACTCCCTCAGCACTGACCCTCCGACAGTGCGGCACTCCCTCAGTACTGACCCTCCGACAGTGCGGCACTCCCTCAGCACTGACCCTCCGACAGTGCAGCACTCCCTCAGCACTGACCCTCTGACAGTGCGGCACTCCCTCAGCACTGACCCTCTGACAGTGCGGCACTCCCTCAGCACTGACCCTGGTGCTGTGAGGCAGCAGTGCTATCCACTGAGCCACCATGCCACCCGTACGTTTCTATGTTTCTGTCATTGAACCTGGGAGAGACAGACAGAGGAGATTATGCTGCTGCCCATTAACAGGTCTCAGAGTGTGGTATAACGGTAACGGTAATGACACTGGACGCGATAAACCTTGGGGCTCAGGCTTGGGGCCTTGTGATTCAAATGCCACTGGCAGAATTCCATCTGCGGGAATCTGATTGGTGACAATCAGCATTAACAGGTGTTAACATGCCATCGTAACGTCGTCTCCCAGCTGCAGAGCTGCACTCACCCGCCAGTCTGCTGGCCAGGGGATCTGGGCAGCAGGGAACAGTGTCCCATCCCCACCCCGGTTCCCTGGGGAAGGGGACGATCTGCTGTCCTGACCCAGCCTGGGCCCCACATGACTGCAGCCCCTGAACTGGTCACTCACTCAGTGGGTGATTAGGAATGAGGATTGGGAAGGAGGCCCAGAGGTTAGGCCTGAGAGAGGGTTGTAGCCGAGAGCACTGAGCTAACAGTAAGCCACGGTTCAGAATGTGACAGACGTGAGCTTCAGGATGTTGTTACACAAACAACAGCCTCCCACACACTGACGAGAATCTTCCTGAAATATCTTTAGCGTCATATCATTTTCACATTGACCTGCACCGTGTCACAGTCAGTGGTATACACGGCAGTTCCATAATCGTGTAATCCTGAGTTATAACAAAATCACGTAATAACAGCACCATTTAAACTAATAGGGCCAAAATCACGTTATAAGCAATACGTGCTTTAAAAGTTTGCAGTTAGAAACAGTGTTCCTAGTTCGTCCATCGTGTTACAGTGAAGTCACGTTAACAAAACGCAGAACAACTGGTAGAGTGTTTCTAACATATCCTGCCATCTCCACTGTGATGTGAATAAATGTCACTGAGTTAACCAATCACAACAACAACCTAACAATTCAACCCACAGTGTTATAAACAGGACAGCACAGTCTTTTGGGCTCTATCTGTAACAGCTGTGGAGTGCTAATGTCATCCCACAGGATGGAATTTGCTGTGTCAGGTATTCCCAAAAATCGGAAAGGCAGATTCTGCACAGTGATGTCACGTGGAATGATCTCGGTGTGACTCATCAGAAAAACTGACCGCAAGAGAGCTAGCAAACGGGGACAGGAACGTGGAGATGACAAGCAAGGCCTCAGTTAATCAATTCCATTATTGATTACCATCTCCAGAAACCAGGGGATGCTCGGAATTAATAATTAATGTCACCTCATTGTAAATCTCTTTGGAGAGTACATGAGATGTATTTGCTTTCCCTGTGTGTTCAAACAATGAAGCAATCATCAATAAATTCACACTGGGCCGTACGCATGGTCTTCTCCCAGAGCTGCCCTGGACCCTGCCTGGGGAGTGGGCACGTCAATCCCACCCTGATGGCGTCTCCGTGCTAGAAGGCTCAGAAAGAGGGCTGGCTTATTTTCCCTTAGTTCCAATGTTTGACCCCCCCCCACCCCCCCAAGAAGAGCCCTGGGGTCTGTGCCAAGGGTGGTTGGTGGGGACAAAGTGGAGAAAAGTCCGTTTTGGCTGTGGTTTAATTGTTATTTTGCTTTTTATAGAGTCACTGGACTTGCATTTTGTTTCCAATGTCGGGGAACGTTTACTTTTTGGTTTTAGAGGGTAGAGAAAGCTTTACTCTGAGTTTAACCCAGCCTTTAACTCATTGCTGTCCACAACCCAGGATGGGGGGGAGGGGGGAGGGGGGGGAAGAGGGAGTCTCGATGAGTGGGGGAAGGGGGGGGATGGTCAGTCTGCGGATGGAATGAGAACGGGAATGGAAATGGTGCAGTCATAGAGTCAGAAAGACCTCCAACACAGAAAAAGGCCCTTCAGCCCATTGCATCTGTACCAGTCAAAAACAACCCCCTAACCATTCTCATCCCATTTCCCAGAACATGACCCATAGCCCATAGGCTTGGCATTGCAAGGCCACATCCGAACAGCTCTTCATTGCAATGAGGGTTTATGCCTGTACCCCCTCCCCTGCCCACGCAGGATCCAGATTTCCACCCCCCTCCCTCTTGTGATTGAATTCACAAATGCTGACCCTCCCCTGGTGAGTCACTCCTGAATGCAGTGAGGGTCTCTGGAGCAGTGTACTGTGTAACCATCTATGACCAGGGACCCGGTCCAATAACTTGGGGAATTGGGAAATGACGACAGCATTTTCTTCGGAATCAGGGGAACTGGAATCATTGTCCAGCACGCAGCAGGGAATGCTATGGTTCACCGTTTGTCTACTATCACAGCCCCCAGGCTAAGGCAATGTCAGGGAATAGGTCTAGCCAGCACTGAGTGGTGGGCAAGGCAATGGTTCTGAAAGAGTTAACGTTGGACTCTGTATTAGGCACCGGACAATCTGACAATGTGATACCATGCTGGTGGAAAACAGAGATTCCGATGAAGGCAGACAGTGATCCCTGGAACATGATCATCCCCCAGTCCCTCTCCCCTCACCGTCACCATCCCCCAGTCCCTCTCCCCTCACCGTCACCATCCCCCAGTCCCTCTCCCCTCACCGTCACCATCACCCAGTCCAGCTCCCCTCACCGTCACCACCCCCCAGTCCCTCTCCCCTCACCGTCACCACCCCCCAGTCCCTCTCCCCTCACCGTCACCATCCCCCAGTCCCTCTCCCCTCACCGTCACCATCCACCAGTCCCTCTCCCCTCACCGTCACCATCCCCCAGTCACTCTCCCCTCACCGTCACCATTACCCAGTCCCTCTCCCCTCACCACGATCATCACCCAGTCCCTCTCCCCTCACCGTCACCATCCCCCAGTCCCTCTCCCCTCACCGTCACCATTACCCAGTCCCTCTCCCCTCACCGTCACCATTACCCAGTCCCTCTCCCCTCACCGTCACCATCCCCCAGTCCCTCTCCCCTCACCGTCACCATCACCCAGTCCCTCTCCCCTCACCGTCACCATCCCCCAGTCCCTCTCCCCTCACCGTCACCATCCACCAGTCCCTCTCCCCTCACCGTCACCATCCCCCAGTCACTCTCCCCTCACCGTCACCATTACCCAGTCCCTCTCCCCTCACCATGATCATCACCCAGTCTCTCTCCCCTCACTGTCACCATCCCCCAGTCCCTCTCCCCTCACCGTCACCATTACCCAGTCCCTCTCCCCTCACCGTCACCATTACCCAGTCCCTCTCCCCTCACCGTCACCATCCCCCAGTCCCTCTCCCCTCACCGTCACCATCACCCAGTCCCTCTCCCCTCACCGTCACCATCCCCCAGTCCCTCTCCCCTCACCGTCACCATCCACCAGTCCCTCTCCCCTCACCGTCACCATCCCCCAGTCCCTCTCCCCTCACCGTCACCATCCCCCAGTCACTCTCCCCTCACCGTCACCATTACCCAGTCCCTCTCCCCTCACCATGATCATCACCCAGTCTCTCTCCCCTCACCGTCACCATCCCCCAGTCCCTCTCCCCTCACCGTCACCATCCCCCAGTCCCTCTCCCCTCACCGTCACCATCACCCAGTCCCTCTCCCCTCACCGTCACCATCACCCAGTCCCTCTCCCCTCACCGTCACCATTACCCAGTCCCCAGTCCCTCTCCCCTCACAGTGACCATCCCCCAGTCCCTCTCCCCTCACCGTCACCATTACCCAGTCCCCAGTCCCTCTCCCCTCACAGTGACCATCCCCCAGTCTATCTTTCCTGGACTGACTGGTATTATGTAATGAACAACATCTTGTACAATCAGTGCTTCTTCTAGCTAAGCTTCACTAGTAGTTCATCCTCTACTACAGTTAATTAACTAAGCCATCTGACCCTGGATCAACAGGAGGATAGGCGTCAGCACTGATGAGAATAAGGGTCACATGAGTAACAATAATGATGCAATAAATGGTGACCAGCCAAGCTCACTCCAATCCCACCAGGGACGACAGACATAAACTCAACCCTAACCATTGGCATTGGTCGGTTCGGTAACTACCAGTGACCTTGATCAGGGTGGGGCACCCTGGTGCTGCTGCTGTTAGACAGGAGTGAGCCAGAGGGAGGGGGCTGAGTGGGGTGGGGAGGGAAGTCGGAGGGACGGGAGGGAGGATTGGAAGGGAGGGACCATGGGAGGGAGGGGTGAGAGTCAGAGGGGTGGGGGTGAGTGTGGGGAGGGGGAGAATGTGGGGGAGGGGGAGAATGGGGGGGAGGGGGAGTCAGAGGGGTGGGGGTGAGGGTGGGGAGGGGGAGAGTCAGAGGGGTGGGGGTGAGGGTGGGGAGGGGGAGAGTCAGAGGGGTGGGGGTGAGGGTGGGGAGGTAGAGAATGGAAGGGAGGGGAGAATGGGAGGAAGGGAGGGGAGAATGGGAGGGAGGGAGGGAGAATGGGAGGGAGGGAGGGAGAGTGGGAGGGAGAGTGGGGAGGGGGAGGGAGAGAATGAGAGGGAGGGGGAGAATGGGAGGGGGAGAGTGGGGAGGGGGAGGGTCAGAGGGGTGGGGGTGAGGGTGGGGAGGTAGAGAATGAGAGGAAGGGGGAGAATGGGAGGGAGGGAGAATGGGAGGGAGGGAGAGTGGGGAGGGGGAGAGTCAGAGGGGTGGGGATGAGGGTGGGGAGGTAGAGAATGAGAGGGAGGGTGTGAATGGGGGGGGAGTGTGAAGGAGGGAGAGTGGGGAGAGGGGAGAGTCAGAGTGGGGAGAGGGGAGAGTCAGAGGGGTGAGGGTGGGGAGGTAGAGAATGAGAGGGAGGGGGAGAATGGGAGGGAGGGAGAGTGGGGAGGGGGAGAGTCAGAGGGGTGGTGGTGAGTGTGGGGAGGGGGAGAATGGGAGGGAGGGGAAGAATGGGTGGGAGGGAGAGTGGGGAGGGGGAGAGTCAGAGGGGTGGTGGTGAGTGTGGGGAGGGGGAGAATGGGAGGGAGGGGAAGAATGGGTGGGAGGGAGAGTGGGGAGGGGGAGAGTCAGAGGGGTGGGGGTGAGGATGGGGAGGCAGGGGAGAATGGGAGGGATGGGAGAATGGGAGGGAGGGGAGAATGGGAGGGAGGGAGAGTGTGAGGGAGGGAGAGTGGGGAGGGGGGAGAGTCAGAGGGGTGGGGGTGAGGGTGGGGAGGTAGAGAGTGAGAGGGAGGGAGAGTGTGAGGGATGAAGAGTGGGGAGGGGGAGAGTCAGAGGGGTGGGGGTGAGGATGGGGAGGTAGAGAGTGGGAGGGAGGGAGGGAGGGGGAGTGAAAGCGAGGACAGCAGGGTTACAGGGGAGTATCGATGGGTCAGGCTGCATTGGAAACGTTGCTGTTCTCACTGTGTGCCTGGTGAGGCTCCCGGATAATTAGGTTGTTATGGTGATTAGAAAATAAAGCCCCCTTCAACCTAACTCACAGACACGTCTCCTCAGCCTCTCAGTCCTTGTGGGGGGAAGTGGCAGAGGGTGGGGTTCCCCTGTACCTGCTGCCCCTAGTCCTTCAGGATGGGAGTGGCCGTGGGTTTGGAAGGTGTTGTCTGAGGGTCTTTGGTGAGTTTCTGCTGTTACTGAGTGATGGTGCCGAGAGGGAATTCCACGGGGAGTCAGAATTCTAAAGGTTCCCAATCACTTTGAGTAAACTCCTTCTCCATTTGGACCAAAGGATCAACAGGCCCCCCATTCATTAGGGTGGGACACCACATTCTGGACTCTGTGGGTGGGTGTGTGTGTGGGTGTGTGTGTGGGTGTGTTGGTGGGTGTGTGTCTGTGTGTGGGTGTGTGTGTGGGTGTGTGTGTGTCTGGGTGGGTGGGTGTGTCTGGGTGGATGTGTGGGTGTGCGGATGTGCAGGTAGATGGGGTGGGTGTGTGTCTGTGGGTGGGTGTGTGTGTGCGTGTGTGTGGGTGGGTGGGTGTGTGGGTGGGGGTATTTGTGGGTGTGTGGGAGTGGATGTATGGGAGTGAGTATTTGTGGGTGTGTGTGGGTGTATGTGGGTGGGGGTATTTGTGGGTGTGTGTGGGTGTGTGTGGGTGGGGGTATTTGTGGGTGTGTGTGGGTGGGGGTATTTGTGGGTGTGTGTGGGGGTGTGTGGGTGGGGGTATTTGTGGGTGTGTGTGGGGGTGTGTGGGTGGGGGTATTTGTGGGTGTGTGTGGGTGTGTGTGGGTGGGGGTATTTGTGGGTGTGTGTGGGTGTGTGTGGGTGGGGGTATTTGTGGGTGTGTGTGGGGGTGTGTGGGTGGGGGTATTTGTGGGTGTGTGTGGGGGTGTGTGGGTGGGGGTATTTGTGGTGTGTGTGGGTGGGTGTGGGTGGGTGTATTTGTGGGTGTGTGTGGGGGTGTGTGGGTGGGTGTATTTGTGTGGGTGGGTGTGTGTGGGTGTGTGAGTGTGTGTGCATGTGTGAGTGGGTGTGGATTATGTGTGTGTGTGGATTGGTGGATGTATGTGTGTGTGTGGGTGGATGTGTGGGTCGGAGGGTGTGTTTGTGGATGGGTGGATGGGTGTGTGTGGGGGGTGGGTGTGTGAGAGGATGGGTGGGTGTATTTGTGGGTGGGTGTGTTTGTATGTGGGTGTATTGGTGTGGATGAGTGTGTGGGTGGGTGAGTGTGTGGGTGGGTGAGTGTGTGGGTGGGTGTGTGGGTGGGTAAGTGGGAGTGTATGGGTGGGTGAGTGTGTGGGTGTGTTTGGGTGGGTGTGTGGGTGTGTTTGGGGGTGTGTGTTGGGGTGGGTGTGTGGGTGTGTGTGTGAGGGTGGGTAGCTGTGTCTGTGTGTGTGGGTGGGTGTGTGTCTGTGGGTGGGTGGATGGGTATGTGGGTGGGTGGGTGTGTGTCTGTGTGGGTGGGTGAGTCTGTGTGGGTGGGTGTGTGTCTGTGGGTGGGTGGATGGGTATGTGTGTGGGTGGGTGTGTGGGTGGGGAGTATTTGTGGGTGTGTGTGTGGGTGGTGGTATTTGTGGGTGTGTGGGTGGGGGTATTTGTGGGGGTGTGTGGTTGGGGGTATTTGTGGGGGTGTATTTGTGTGGGTGGGTGGGTGTGGGTGTGTGAGTGTGTGTGCATGTGTGAGTGTGTGTGGGTGTGGATTATGTGTGTGTGTGAGTAGGTGTGTGGGTGGGAGGGTGTCTTTGTGGATGGGTGGATGGGTGTGTGTGGGGGGTGGGTGTGTGGGTGTGTGTGAGGATGGGTGGGTGTATTTGTGGGTGTGTGGGTGGGTGTGTGTGTGGGTGGGTGAGTGTGTGGGTGGGTGGGTGAGTGTGTGGGTGGGTGGGTGGGTGAGTGTGTGGGTGGGTGTGTCTGTGTGGTTGGGTGGGTGTGTCTGCGTGTGGGTGGGTGTGTGTGTTTGTGGGTGTGGGGGTGTGTAAGTGCGGGTGCGTGTGGGTCCGGGTGCAGGTGGGTGTGGGTCGGTGTGGGGTGTGTGTGTGTGTGGGTGTGGGTGGGTGTGTGTGTGGGGGGGTGTGTGGGTGTGTGTGTGTGGGGGGTGTGTGTGTGGGGGGAGTGTGTGTGGTGGGGGTGTGTGTGGGGGGGTGTGGGGGTGTGTGTGGGGGGGTGTGGGGGGTGTGTGTGGGGGGTGTGTGGGTGTGTGTGTGTGTGGGTGGGGTGTGTGTGGGTGGGGTGTGTGTGTGTGGGGGTGTGTGTGTGTGGGGGTGTGTGTGTGGGGTGTGTGTGTGGGTGTGTGTGTGGGTGTGTGTGTGTGTGGGTGGGGTGTGTGTGTGTGTGGGTGTGTGTGGGTGGTGTGTGTGTGTGGGTGGGGTGTGTGTGTGTGTGGGTGTGTGTGTGTGGTGTGTGTGTGGGTGTGTGTGGGTGGTGTGTGTGTGTGTGTGGGTGGTGTGTGTGTGTGTGGGGGTGTGTGTGTGGGTGTGTGTGTGTGTGGGTGGTGTGTGTGTGTGTGGGTGTGTGTGGGTGGTGTGTGTGTGTGTGTGTGTGGGTGGTGTGTGTGTGTGTGTGGGTGTGTGTGTGTGGGGGTGTGTGTGGGGGTATGTGTGGGGGTGTGTGTGGGTGGTGTGTGTGTGGGGGTGTGTGTGGGGGGTGTGTGTGTGGGGGGGGGTGTGTGGGGGGGGGTGTGTGGGGGGTGTGTGTGGGGGGTGTGTGTGGGGGGTGTGTGTGTGTGTGGGTGGTGTGTGTGGTGTGTGTGGGTGGTGTGTGTGTGTGTGGGGGTGTGTGTGTGTGGGGGTGTGTGTGGGTGGTGTGTGTGGGTGGTGTGTGTGGGTGTGTGTGGGTGGTGTGTGTGTGTGGGGGGGGTGTGTGTGGGGGGGGTGTGTGTGGGGGGGTGTGTGTGTGTGGGGGGGGGGTGTGTGTGGGTGTGTGTGTGGGTGTGTGTGTGGGTGTGTGTGGGTGGGGTGTGTGGGGGGGTGTGTGTGGGTGGGGGGGTGTGTGTGTGGGTGTGTGTGGGTGGGGTGTGTGTGTGTGTGGGTGGGGTGTGTGGGGGTGTGTGTGTGTGTGGGGGTGTGTGTGGGGGTGTGTGTGGGTGTGTGTGTGGGTGTGTGTGTGGGTGTGTGTGTGTGGGTGTGTGTGGGTGGGGTGTGTGGGTGGGGTGTGTGTGTGTGTGGGTGTGTGGGTGGGGAGGAATCCCTCTGCCCAGCCGGGTGGATTCCTTCAGATCCTTCTTATCTGTCATGTCCACAAGGACTCCCACAATGTTTTACTGATGCACCATAGACAGCATCTTATCCAGATTCCCCACAGCTCGGTACGGCGTGCTCTGCCCAGGAATACAGGAAACCACAGTGAGCTCTGAACACAGCCCAGTCCCTCACACAAACCAGTCTCCCAACCATTAACTCTGTCTATCCTTCCCACTGCCCTGGGAAAGCAGCCAACATCATCAAACACCTTTCCCACCCCAGAAATACTCTCTCCCACCCTCTTCCATCGGGCAGAAGATACATACGTTTCAAAGCACGTACCAACAGATCACAGAACAGCTTCTTCCCCATGTTGTTAGATTTATGAATGGCCCTCTCATATATTAGCATCCTTCTCTGCAGATGTAACACTGTAGTCTGCATTCTGCTCTATGACCCTGATGTATTTCTGGAAGGGGTGAATGGTCTGGATAGCACACAAAACAATACTGTTCACTGTGTCTGGGTACGTGTAACAATCACAAATCAAACCTAATCTAATTCTTCAAAATGCCACACAGTATCAAGGCATTTTACACAGTCTCTCATTGTAATGACCAATCAGATTGCATTTCCTCCATCTTCCCTCCAAGTCACTCTAGGTTAATGTTAGTCTGGCCTGTGTCTGCCCATTGGACCAGTCAGTGTGTACGTCTCTGTACATCTCTCATGGCCTTGACCACCTTACACTGTCAGGGCAGCGTGAAACTGTACCCTGCGTCTGAAACCAAGGGGCATGAGGAGAGATCCAGGAGGGGAGTGACCCCCAGTATTAACAACCAGCCATCTGCATTGCAATGTCTGCTTTCTCAGGTCAACACCCTTTAAGGGAAAGTTGGATAAATATTTGGGTGGGAGAGAAACAGAAGGATTTGCAATGAGGGGAGATGGAGATCAGTTGGGATGAGGCTTGGGGGAAGCAGAAATGCTGGCATGGAGTAGATGGGCCCAATGGCCTGTTTCTGTGTAACTGAAGAAAAGTGATTGTGACTGAGACACGATTCAGCAGCAGACAGGCAGATTGCTCAAACAACAAAGACACAAGGGGTGAAAAAGGAGAAGTCACATTCTTAAGAACATTTAAAGGCAGAAGCAGCTAATCTCCCACAGTGCAGGTGCTCCCTCAAAGAGCTTCCTGCACAGGCGCAGTACACAGGGTCTCACTGAGCTGTCTGTAATTAACACGCTCAACACTGAGTTCAAAGGAAGCTTTTAGAAATGAAAGGGAGAAATCAGAAATTAATACCTCGGGGAGAAAGGTTCTTGACCTGTCAAGTCTTTAATGCCAATAATTATTGTACAAATTCAAACAGAAAGTGAAGAAAGAGCACATTCCAATTAAAGGGTCATTTGATGATATTCCCTGGTCAGACCTTTCCTTGCCCTGGGAGTTTTCTGTTGATCAAAAGTGGTGTGTGTGCTTTGACCTCAGAAAGTGGCCCTCCACTGTGACAACTTGACATTTCCCTCCATTATGCACCAATTATCCACGCTGTTCACCCAGCTTCCCGGACACTAATTAATGCCGCATTAAAAAGGGCCAGAGAAGGAGAGGAATCCGGGGAGGGGGGGGAGGGGGAGGAATAGAAGTAGCTGGCAGCAGCAGCTCAGAGACTGAAGGGATCTTGGATGATGATCTTGGGAATCCCTCCCTCTGTCTCCAATTCCCAAAATGCTGGGATGGTGGTTGTGGGAGGGGAGTTGAACTCATCCCGGGCCAGATCTCCGAGATCTGTGAAGTGAGGGGAGCAGCCCTGGCTCATCTGGTACTTCCGGGAAGGGGCAGGAGAACACACACATTGGGCAGGCTGATGGCCTCCTTTATTATTGTGTTAATCTCCTCCTTAACCAGCAACACTACCTCAACTCCCTCCCCTTCCTGTCTGTCTTTCCTGAAAATGGAATAACTGTGGACATTGAGTTCCCCTCCCTGGTCCCCCTGCAGCCAGGGGGGTGGGGGGGGGAACTCTCTGCGATCCCAATTACATCCTATCCATTAATCCCTGTCTGCATGGTTAATTTGTCCACTTTATTACAAAAGTCCTCACACTGAGGCACTGAGTTATTACCTGTTTCCGGTGGTGGTGTCACATGGGCCTATTTGATGGTTGTCTTTAGTTTCTCTGCTTTCCACTTTTCCCCTTCCTGTCCTTCGTTTCTGTTCCTGTCCTTCGTTTCTGTTCCTGTCCTTCGTTTCCCTCCATCTCCCTGCGTTGGTCTCCATCCCGCTGCCCCTGAGTTTAAACCCTCCCTAACAGCAGCCAGCCAACACTCCCCAGGACACTGGTTCCAGTCCGGCCCAGGTACAGACCGGCCCCACCTCCCCCAGAGCCAGCTCCAATGTCCCAGGAATCTGAATCCCTCCCTCTTGCACCATCCTTCACCGTCTCTGATCAGCAGGTGGCTCTGGTAGCAATCCCGAGATTACTACCTTTGAGGTCCTACTAATTAATTTAACTCCCAACTCCCGAAATTCAGCTTGTCGGACCTCATCCTATCTTTTTTTACTGAGATCGCTGGTGCATCATGATATCTGGCTGGTTCCCATCTGCCCTCCCCCTCCAGAATGTCCTGCAGCTGCTCAGAGACATCCTTGACCATTACACCAGGGAGGCAGCATACCATGTCAGACTCTCTCTGGAACACTTAGTTATTCCCCTTACAAGTGAATCCCTTTAAACCCTAATGGGATCTTTCCAATGCCCAGAGTGATCTCATCAATGTTTTCTTCTTGTTTATAATTTTTTTTCTACGTGTGAAAAGTACACTGGCAGGCTCTTGGGAATATTTTTGGTCACTGACTTCCACGGTTAAAAACAAAACCAAGTCATGCTCCATCCAGCTGAGGTTAAGGCCGTGGTCTGACCTGTCCCGTTGTAGCTGTGTGGGAGGGGGTGGGCTGCACAAAGAGAGTCTGTCACACGCAATGTTAAACTGCAGCCCCACTGACCCTCTCAAGGTCAATGTGAAACAAGTGCAAGAAACGCAAGGACGTCCTCAGTGAGAACACAGCGAGGGCTGCAGGTGCTGGAGAGTCAGAGTCGAGAGGGTGGTGCTGGAAAAGCACAGCAGCTCAGGCTGCATCCGAGGAGCAGGAGAATCGACGTTTCAAGCCGGATCCTTTCATCAGGAATCGAGATTGGGAATGATCAGGGTTCAATCATATGCACAATGAAGGGCTGATCCCTGGAACGTCGATTCTCCTGCTCCTCGGATGCTGCCTGAAGGCTGTCCTGAGGGCGGTTTTTCCTGAGCGTGGCAGTGCAGGAGCTCTGTTTGGGAATGCTGTACTGTGGGAAATCTGGCAGCTACTTTGGAAGGGAGTGAACTCACACAGTGGGCCATGAGGGGAGGGACCTGGGGAGCAATCCCAGCTGAAGGCACTGGGCAGCACTCTCCCATGGGTTTTCCGGGATTACTAACCCCCAGCTGCAGGGGCACGAGATGTCAGGCTGAATTCAACGGAAGAGCTATCCGCCTGGGATTCCGAATCAATGAGCTAGCCTGGGGGGAGGCTGAGGGCCCCCAGGGAGGCTCACAATAAGTTGCTGCATTTGGTTGGCACCATCCTTCCTGGAGCAGGTCCACCATCAGGCCCTGACACCTCCAAGGGTCAGACTCAAATCCTCATGCCCCACTAGAAGCATCATTCCCAAACTCGGAAACTTCCCACTCCCGCTACCATCTGCTCACGGGGGAGAGAGGGA
Source organism: Chiloscyllium plagiosum (assembly GCF_037043375.1). NCBI lineage: Eukaryota > Metazoa > Chordata > Chondrichthyes > Orectolobiformes > Hemiscylliidae > Chiloscyllium > Chiloscyllium plagiosum. Next base: position 2,849,426 of record NW_028270162.1, on the reverse strand, counting down.
GGGGGGGGAGAGGGAGAGGGGGAGGGAGAGAGGGGGAGGGAGAGAGGGGGAGGGCGGGGAGAAAGGGAGAGAGGGGGAGGGAGGGGAGAAAGAGAGAGAGGGGAGAGAGAAGGGGGAGAGAGAGAGGGGAGGGAGAGGGAGAGATGGAGAGGGAGAGAGAGAGGGGGAGGGGAGAGGGGGAGGGAGGGGGGAAGGGGGAAGGGGGGAGAGAGAGGGGGTAGAGAGAGCGAGTTAGAGAAATGGGGAGATAGAGAGGGGTGGGAGAGAGAGAGGGGGAGAGATAGATAGAGAGGGGGAGAGATAGATAGAGAGGGGGAGAGAGAGAGTTAAAGTGGGAGAGGGGGAGGGAGAGAGAACAGGAGAGGGAGGGGGAGAGAGAGGGGGGAAAGGAGGGAGAAGGAGGGAGGGAGAGGGGTGGAGGGGGAGAGAGACAGAAAGAGAGAGCGAGAGGGAGAAGGAGACAGTGAGAGAGGGAGAGCGCAAGAGCGAGAGCAAGGGAGCAACATAAAGGGAGAGAGCAAGGAAGAGAGTGAGTGAGAGAGACAGGGAGGGAGGGAGGGGGTGAGGGAGGGGGTGAGGGAGACAGAGAGAGAGAGAGAGGGCGAGAGGCAGAGCGAGGGAGAAGCTGGGCTTCACTTTCTGGCAGAGTGCCTTTGCTAGTCACTGACCAATCACCGGGTCCCTCAACAATCACTGACCAATCACTGGCCGTGTTTGAAACCAGGATCGATGCCACAACAACAACCCTGACACAGGCTCAAACTGACCCAAACCCAAATTCAACCAATTGTTCACCCGGACACCGGTCCCTCACCCCGACACCGGTCCCTCACCCTGACACCGATCCCTCACCCTGACACCGGTCCCTCACCCCGACACCGGTCCCTCACCCCGACACCGGTCCCTCACCCTGACACCGGTCCCTCACCCCGACACCGATCCCTCACCCCGACACCGATCCCTCACCCCGACACCGATCCCTCACCCCGACACCGACCCCTCACCCCGACACCGATCCCTCACCCTGACACCGATCCCTCACCCCGACACCGATCCCTCACCCCGACACCGATCCCTCACCCCGACACCGATCCCTCACCCTGACACCGATCCCTCACCCTGACACCGACCCCTCACCCTGACACCGACCCCTCACCCTGACACCGGTCCCTCACCCTGACACCGACCCCTCACCCTGACACCGGTCCCTCACCCTGACACCGGTCCCTCACCCTGACACCGGTCCCTCACCCTGACACCGACCCCTCACCCTGACACCGGTCCCTCACCCCGACACCGATCCCTCACCCCGACACCGATCCCTCACCCCGACACCGGTCCCTCACCCCGACACCGGTCCCTCACCCTGACACCGATCCCTCACCCCGACACAGGTCCCTCACCCCGACACAGGTCCCTCACCCTGACACAGGTCCCTCACCCTGACACAGATCCCTCACCCCGACACAGGTCCCTCACCCTGACACCGATCCCTCACCCTGACACCGATCCCTCACGCTGACACCGATCCCTCACCCCGACACCGGTCCCTCACCCTGACACCGGTCCCTCACCCGGACACCGGTCCCTCACCCTGACACCGATCCCTCACCCCGACACCGGTCCCTCACCCTGACACCGGTCCCTCACCTTGACACCGGTCCCTCACCCCGACACAGGTCCCTCACCCTGACACCGGTCCCTCACCCTGACAATGATCCCTCACCCCGACACAGGTCCCTCACCCTGACAATGATCCCTCACCCCGACACAGGTCCCTCACGCTGACACCGGTCCCTCACCCTGACACCGATCCCTCACCCTGACACCGGTCCCTGACCCTGACACCGACCCCTCACCCTGACACAGGTCCCTCACCCTGACACCGATCCCTCAAGCTGACACCGGTCCCTCACCCTGACACCGGTCCCTGACCCTGACACCGACCCCTCACCCTGACACAGGTGCCTCACCCTGAAACAGGTGCCTCACCTCGAGACCGATCCCTCACCCTGACACCGATCCCTCACCCTGACACCGATCCCTCACCCCGACACAGGTCCCTCACCCCGACACCGATCCCTCACCCTGACACCGGTCCCTCACCCTGACACCGATCCCTCACCCTGACACCGATCCCTCACCCCGACACAGGTCCCTCACCCCGACACAGGTCCCTCACCCTGACACCGATCCCTCACCCTGACACCGGTCCCTCACCCTGACACCGATCCCTCACCCTGACACCGATCCCTCACCCCGACACAGGTCCCTCACCCCGACACCGGTCCCTCACCCTGACACCGGTCCCTCACCCTGACACCGATCCCTCACCCTGACACCGATCCCTCACCCCGACACAGGTCCCTCACCCCGACACCGGTCCCTCACCCTGACACCGATCCCTCACCCTGACACCGATCCCTCACGCTGACACCGGTCTCTCACCCTGACACCGATCCCTCACCCCGACACAGGTCCCTCACCCTGACACCGATCCCTCACCCTGACACCGATCCCTCACCCCGACACCGATCCCTCACCCTGACACCGATCCCTCACCCCGACACAGGTCCCTCACCCTGACACCGATCCCTCACCCTGACACCGATCCCTCACCCCGACACAGGTCCCTCACCCCGACACCGGTCCCTCACCCTGACACCGATCCCTCACCCTGACACCGATCCCTCACCCCGACACCGATCCCTCACCCCGACACCGGTCCCTCACCCTGACACCGATCCCTCACCCTGACACCGATCCCTCACCCTGACACAGGTCCCTCACCCCGACACAGGTCCCTCACCCTGACACCGATCCCTCACCCCGACACCGATCCCTCACCCTGACACCGATCCCTCACCCCGACACAGGTCCCTCACCCTGACACCGATCCCTCACCCTGACACCGATCCCTCACCCCGACACAGGTCCCTCACCCTGACACCGATCCCTCACCCTGACACCGGTCCCTCACTCTGACACCGATCCCTCACCCTGAGACCGATCCCTCACCCTGACACCGATCCCTCACCCTGACACCGGTCCCTCACTCTGACACCGATCCCTCACCCTGACACCGATCCCTCACCCCGACACCGGTCCCTCACCCTGACACCGGTCCCTCACCCTGACACCGGTCCCTCACCCCGACACCGACCCCTCACCCCGACACCGATCCCTCACCCCGACACCGATCCCTCACCCCGACACCGATCCCTCACCCTGACACCGATCCCTCACCCCGACACCGGTCCCTCACCCTGACACCAGTCCCTCACCCTGACACCGGTCCCTCACCCCGACACAGGTCCCTCACCCTGACACCGGTCCCTCACCCTGACACCGGTCCCTCACCCCGACACAGGTCCCTCACCCTGACACCGGTCCCTCACCCTGACACCGGTCCCTCACCCCGACACATGTCCCTCACCCTGACACCGATCCCTCACCCTGACACCGATCCCTCACCCTGACACCGGTCCCTCACCCTGACACCGATCCCTCACCCTGACACCGATCCCTCACCCTGAGACCGATCCCTCACCCTGACACCGGTCCCTCACCCCGACACAGGTCCCTCACCCTGACATCGATCCCTCACCCGGACACCGGTCCCTCACCCTGAAACCGACTGAGAAGGCAGGTCTGAAACTCAAAACTTCTTTCAAACGTTTCTTCACCCATTATACAAATTCAGCATTCAAACCAGACAGTACTTCAACAAATTCAACCAGTCGCACTGTCCGAGGGTCAGTGTTGAGGGAGTGCGGCACTGTCGGAGGGTCAGTGCAGAGGGAGTGCCGCACTGTCGGAGGGTCAGTGCAGAGGGAGTGCCGCACTGTCGGAGGGTCAGTGCAGAGGGAGTGCCGCACTGTCGGAGGGTCAGTGCTGAGGGAGTGCCGCACTATCGGAGGGTCAGTGCTGAGGGAGTGCCGCACTATCGGAGGGTCAGTGCTGAGGGAGTGCCGCACTGTCGGAGGGTCAGTGCTGAGGGAGCGCCGCACTGTTCGAGGGTCAGTGCTGAGGGAGTGCCGCACTTTCGGAGGGTCAGTAGTGAGGGAGTGCCGCACTGTCGGAGGGGCAGTGCTGAGGGAGTACCGCACTGTCGGAGGGTCAGTGCTGAGGGAGTGGGCACTGTCGGAGGGTCAATGCAGAGGGAGTGCTGCACAGTCGGAGGGTCAGTGCAGAGGGAGTGCCGCACTGTCGGAGGGTCAGTGCTGAGGGAGTGCCGCACTATCGGAGGGTCAGTGCTGAGGGAGTGCCGCACTGTCGGAGGGTCAGTAGTGAGGGAGTGCCGCACTGTCGGAGGGTCAGTGCTGAGGGAGCGCCGCACTGTTCGAGGGTCAGTGCTGAGGGAGTGCCGCACTTTCGGAGGGTCAGTAGTGAGGGAGTGCCGCACTGTCGGAGGGGCAGTGCTGAGGGAGTACCGCACTGTCGGAGGGTCAGTGCTGAGGGAGTGGGCACTGTCGGAGGGTCAATGCAGAGGGATTGCTGCACAGTCGGAGGGTCAGTGCAGAGGGAGTGCCGCACTGTCAGAGGGTCAGTGCTGAGGGAGTGGGCACTGTCGGAGGGTCAATGCAGAGGGAGTGCCGCACTGTCGGAGAGTCAGTACTGAGGGAGTGCCGCACTGTCGGAGGGTCAGTGCTGAGGGAGTGCCGCACTGTCGGAGGGTCAGTGCTGAGGGAGTGGGCACTGTCGGAGGGTCAATGCAGCGGGAGTGCCGCACTGTCGGAGGGTCAGTACTGAGGGAGTGCCGTACTGTCCGAGGGTCAGTGCTGAGGGAGTGCCGCACTGTCAGACGGTCAGTGCAGAGGGAGTGCCGCACTGTCGGAGGGTCAGTGCTGAGGGAGTGCCGCACTGTCGGAGGGTCAGTGCTGAGGGAGTGCCGCACTGTCAGAGGTCCCCACTTTGTAACGTCCTGTTTCCTGTCCCTCAGCACTGACCCTCCGACAGTGCGGCACTCCCTCAGCACTGAGCATCCGACAGTGAATGTAAATGATCCCATGTGAGTATGTTAATGGAGAGGCCGGAGAGCTGTCCATCAACAATGTTCGTCCCCCAAGCAACATGTGCAGAATTCTTGTGATTGGGCCCTTCCTTTGCTGGCCCATCCCTTCATAGAGTCAACAAGGTGTACAGCACGGATACAGACCCTTCAGTCCAACCCAGCCATGCTGACCAGATATTCTAAATGTCCATCAGCTCCAACACTGCAGGCTGGCCTGCCTCAGATGGCCTGGGCTCTGTGCTGGATGGTGTGCCAGAGCCAGACAGAGTGAATGAAGGATGGATGGAAAAAGAGAGAGAGAGAGAGAGAGAGAAACTGAATAAAGTGAAACAGAGAAAAACCGAGATGCACAGGAAGAGAGAGAGGGTGGTGGGGGGGAGAGAAAGACACAATGGGAGACAGATAAAGTGTGAAATGAAAGGGGAATTCACTTTCAAAGGATTTGTGATATCTGAATAAGAAAAGTCATGTGAGAACTGCAAAATGAGCAAATTCCAGCTGAGAGAACGTTCCCCTGTCCCAGGGACATCTGTCAGGACGATAATTCCTCAGCTGTGATTCCATTCTGGGGTCTGGGGACCAGAGGGCTGTTCACTGAGTTTCAATTGGATGTGGTAATGTTTAAAATCACTTTACAATACAATTATTGCTTTTGCAAATTTGAAACTTTGTAATTTTAACAGACCAGATCCTGTCAGAGCAGCTGAGGCAGCCGTTCGCGGTCATGTTGTGACTCAGTGGGTTCAGCGTCCATTCTGGTCATTCCAGAGTCAGGCTCTCAGACAGGGAGGAAGTAATTCTCAAGGAGCAAGGCAGCTGCTGGTGGGTCGCGGAGCTATCTGCCCGTTTATAAAATCGGGAATAAATCTGGATTGAATTTATCTTTGAAATCTAATATTTAATTTGAAAACAACAAGCTTTCTTCATTAAACTGTGTAACGTGTCTCCATTCTGCGTTTCATTGTGATAAATATTCCAAACATTAATGAGGAGGAAGCCAAAGATGTTGTTGATTTGTTCCAGACCCAGTCTCTGAGTCAGAGAGATTCTGGGTTCCTCCATCCCAATTAATGGGCACCATGCAGTACAGAGGGAGCCCTGAGAGCTGGTTATTGGATGGGATTTTGTACTGAGGAGCCTTGGTACGTTTCTACAGTGAATGGTTCGATTGTGAACTGGGAAGCAAGTTGCTGTGTCCTGGATGGTATTGAGCTTCTTGAGTGTTGTTGGAGCTGCCCCCATCCAGGCAGGTGGGGAGTATTCCCTCACCCTCCTGAGTTGTGCCTTGTAGATGGTGGACAGGCTCTGGGGAGTCAGGGTGAGAGGTACTTGCTGCAAGATACCCAGTCTCTGACCTACTCTTATAGCCATTGTGTTTATGTGAGAGTCCAGCTGAGTTTCAGGTCAGTGGTGATATTGCTAATGGGATGGGGGTCCAGGGGTGGTAACGCCATTGGAAGTGGAGGATTGAGTTTTGATTTTGATCTCTTGGTTGGGGCTGTAGTTTTAACTTTTATTATTGGCTTTCCCTTAACTTCAACAAACAAAATATTCCAAGAAAATTAAAATAACACAATTTCTTTACTCTTGATTATGATTTTCACTCTCTATTGTGTCGTGGATATTAATCCATTTGGAGAGGGTGGGCCCAGTGGGGATCTCGAGAGTTACTAACAGCCATTCGGCCTCAATCAAGTGCTGGAAATATCAGCCATTGGTAACCCCCAGATTCCTGCTGGGCCCCAGGGGGAAAGGGACCTCTGCTTTCTGTCAAGTTTGGTCACTGAGTCTTAAAGGATCAGCATTCCATGCTGGATCTGCTGACCCTACCTCCATGCTGTCCCTGTGATTACACACTTGTCCCAAATTACTGTGTCTCAAAATTTCCCAACCATTGAACTTAAACAGTTAGAACATGCGTTTATTCAAAGCGATCGGTTTTAAGGAGTAACTTGAGGGAGGAAGGATTGTCTGAGTAGTTTAGAGAAGGGACTCTGGAGTTTAGAGGTCACTCCATTCTGGCCCAGCTGTCACTAAAGGGACAATTAAAACCAGAGATCCAGACAAGGGCAGACCCTTTATAGTTTGAAGGATGATAGGTTTGAAGCAGATGATACAGACAGGGAGGGCTGAGACAGTCCAGGAATTTGAAAAGGAGGATGAGGATTTTAAAATTGAGGGCTGGTTCAATGCTAACATTGTAAAGTGATGCAGACTGATTAATGAAACACCAAACTGGTTTCAGACTCAATAAAAACCTCAAAGAACTGCGGATGCTGGGAATCAGAAACTAAAACAAAAATTGCTGGAAAAGCTCAGCAGGTCTGGCAGCATCTGTGGAGAGAAATCAGAGTTAACGTTTCAGATTGAGTGACCCTTCCTCAGAACTGGGGATTGTGAATCAAAACTAAGGGTCACTGGACCTGAAACGTTAACTCTGATTTCACTAGCCCTCAGATGGTAGTGAGGAGGGCCCTGCAAGGTCCAGTTTCTGCCGCTGTCGTCTCCAGTGCCTAGGTCAATGCCAGGTGATCTGTCTGGTTTTATTTCTTTAAGAGTTTGTAGTGATTGGTACAACTGAGTGGCTCGCTGGGCCATTTCAGAGGGTAGCTGGAAGTCCCCCACATCGTTATGGGCAAGGATGGCAGGTCTTCCTCCTGAGAGGAGATGAGTTACAGAGATCAGTTCCCCAGCATTCTGCAACTTGGAAACTATTTTGAGTTCAGAGTAGTGGCCATTGCTGAGGCAAGGCAGCACGATGAGCTGAATATTGAAGACTATGTGACATTATAGGAAGGACAGGAAGCTGGGAAAGGGAGGATGAGTGGTTCTGTTAGTTAATGATGTTATTAGCACAGTGGAGAGGGATAACCTGGATATCAAAGCAGCCTAGAGGGTTCCTGTAGCACAGTGGCAGCGTTCATACCTGTAGGCCAGGAGACACAGATTGTGCTCCAGAGGTGTTTAATAACATTTGATCAGAAAATATTTTGAGAAATGGAAGCAGTCTGGGTTGAGATGAGGAGTTCCTTGTGGGTGTGGTGTATAGGATTCTTCACAGAGACCACGTGGGATCAAGGCAGAAATAACAAGAGGTAGGCAAAAGGGAGCAGGGATCATCACGGGGGGGCTTTTACCTTCCACACAGACCAGAAAAATCAGCTGGGGACAAAGTTGTCGAGAGGAAGAATTCACTGAATACTTTTGGGGCAATTTATCGCATGTTATCGCACCAATGAGAAAGCAGACAACACTGGACCCGGCTTTGATCCATGAGACAGGATTAATTACTGACCTGAGGAAAACATGCAATTGTCCATTTCAGAAAAAAAGTTTTTTTTTTAAAAAGTTGATGATCTGTTGCGGAGCTCTGAGCTGCAGAGGGATCTGGGTGTCCTAGTGTAGGTCAGCAGCTTCAGTAAGTAGTCAGGAAAGCTGGGAGAATGTCGTGTTGTATTGTAAGGGGAATTGCATGCAAAGGTACAGAGTTATTCTGCAGTCATACCAGGGTATTGGTAAGACTGCATCGAGGCAGCATTGTGTTCAATATTAGATTGAAGAAGGATGTTAATGCACTGGAACCAGCTTGATGGAGGTTTCCCAGCCTCAGCCCTGGGGTGGGCAGATTGCCTTATGAAAAAAGGCTAGACAGACTCAGTCTGCACTCTCTGGAGTTTCGGAGAGTCAGAGGTGACCTGATTTAAACATTTCAGATTCTGAGGGATGTGACTGGGTGAATGGTAAAAGATAGATCCTCTCATGGGAGAGTCTAGAACGAGGTCAGAGTTTAGAAATAAGGGGGGGTCTTTTAAAACAGAGATTCTCAGGGATATGCGGGAATGAAGAGTTGAGATTAAAATCCACGGTCTTATCGAATGGGAGAGAAGGCTGAAAGGTCTCCTCCTGCTCCCTGATCATTCATATATCTGAATGTCACTGACCACAACTAAACTGTCTTGGATATTTCACTGCTCTAGTAATATATATGTAAACAACAACAACTTACATTTATATAGAACCCAGGAATGGTTACTGTACAGGAGATTGTTCAGCCCATTGGATGTATACTGGCTCCCAGCCAGCCCCACACCCCATCCCCAAAACCCAGAAAATTGTTTCACTTCAGATAACTATCCAACCCTTTCAAAAAGCCACCATTGAACGTCTCCTCAGGCAGCTGGCGCTGACCATTCACTGTGTAAAATCACAGTACAGGACAGGCCCTTCGGCCCATCAAAGGTGTACCACCAAAAATATACCACTCCCTACACCTGTCCCACATTGGGTCCATAGCCCTGAATGATATGATCCTCCAGATGACCATTTTTTAGGGGGGTGTGAGATTCTCCACTTCAACTCCCCTCCCAGACAGAACATTCCACACCCCCACTACACTTTGGGGGAAAAATTAGCCTCACACTCTCCACTTTAAAATGATGCTCCCTTATTAATGATTCTTCACCCAAGGAGAACAGCTGCTTCCTGTCTCCCCCCCACCCCATCATTATCTGAGACATCTCACTCCAGTGCCCCTCCCCCAGCATTCCCTGCTCCAAAGAAAACAGCGCAAGCTTATCCCACCTCCCTTCATCGCTGAATCACTCCACCCCAGGCACCATCCTGGGGAATCTCCCTCTGCACCCCCTCCAGTACAATCACATCCTTCCTATAGCACAGGGACCAGTGCTCCACTGTGTTCTCACCAATGTTCTGTCCAACTCCAGTGTAACTTCCATGCTGGTATAACCTACACCGTGACTGATAAAGGCAGCCTCCTGTATGCCTTCTCCACCACCTTATTAACCAGCCCTGCCAACTTCAGGGATTTATGGGTCAGCTCTCCTCTGTTCCTGTGAGCTTCCCAATGACCTGCCACTTACTGAACACCCCCTCGTTTTGTTCCTTTCCTCCAAATTGCATTGCCTCACAGTGATCCATCTATCACTGCTCTGCCCATCTGACTGTTCCTATCCTCCTGCAACCAATCACCTTCCTCCTCACTGCTAGGCCCCTAGCCAATCAACTATCTCCTCACCGCCAGCTTTGACAAAGGGTCAGTGAGACTTGAAATACCAACTCTTTTCTCTCCTTACAGATGCGGCCAGACCTGCTGAGATTTTCCAGCATTTTCTCTTTTAGTCCCGGCCAATCACCTTCCTCCTCACTGCCAGGCACCAACCAATCACCTTCCTCCTCACTGCCAGGCCCCGGCCAATCACGTTCCTCCTCACTGCCACCCCGGCCAATCTTTGTCTCATTGGTAAATTCCCATACCCCCACATTCCCTTTGGTATAGTTTGTGATTATCACATACAATGTGGGACCCAGGACTGGTCCCTGTGGGACACCACCACACACCAGGCTCCACTCCCAGTCTCTCCCTCCTGGCCCTCAGCCAATGTTGGATAACATTTGCCCAAGTTACCCAGGATCCCTTTTACCTTCTCTAACAGTCTCCCACTTCAATGGCCCTACATAAAACATAAACATAGAAAATACAGCACAGAACTGGCCCTTCGGCTGATGATGTTGTGCCGAGGATTAATCCTAATCTAAAATAAAATAACCTAACCTACACACCCCTCAACTCACTGCTATCCATGTGCAAGTCCAGCAATCACTTAAATGTCCCTAATGGACACAATATTCCAAGTGTGGTCTCACCAGGGACTTGTAGAGCTGTAGCAAAACCTCGCGGCTTTTAAACTCGATCCCTCTGTTAATGAAAGCCAAAACACCATATGCTTTCTTAACAACACTAATCACTTGGGTGGCAACTTTGAGGGATCTATGCACTTGAACACCAAGATCTCTCTGTTCCTCCACACTACCAAGAATCCTGTCTTTAATCCTATATTCAGCATTCAAGTTTGACCTTCCAAAATGCATCACTTCGCATTTATCCAGGTTGAACTCCATCTGCCATTTCTCAGCCCAGCTCCGCATCCTGTCTATGTCACACTGCAGCCTGCAATAGCCCTTGATACTATCGACAACACCTCCAACCTTTGTGTCATCTGCAAATTTACTAACCCACCCCTCAACCTCCTCATCCAAATCATTTATAAAAACTACAAAGAGCAGAGGCCCAAGAACAGAGCCCTGTGGGACACCACTCAACACTGACCCCAGGCAGAATGCTTTCCATCTACAACCACTCTCTGCCTTCTGTCAGCCAGCCAAATCTGAATCCAGATAGCCAAATCTCCCTGTATCCCAAACTTCCTGACTGTATGAATGAGCCGACCATGGGGAACCCTATCAAATGCCTTGCTGAAATCCACATACACCACATCCACTGCTCGACCTTCATCGACCTGTCTTGTCACCTTCTCAAAGAACTCAATAAGATTTGAGAGGCATGATCTGCCCCTCACAAAGCCATGCTGACTGCCTTTAATCACACTATGCTTTTCCAAATAGTCATAAATCCTATCCCTCAGAATTCTTTCCAAAACTTTGCTGACTACAGAGGTAAGACTGACTGGTCTGTAATTGCCAGGGATTTCCCTATTCCCCTTCTTGAAAAGAGGAACAACATTCGCCTCCTTCCAATCCTCCGGTACTCCTCCCGTGGAGAGTGAGGAGGCAAATATCCTCGCCAGCGGCTTAGCAACGTCCTTTCTCACTTCCCACAGCAACCTAGGATAAATCTGGTCTGGCCCTGGGGACTTGTCAATCTTGATGTTTTCCAAAATTTCTAGCACATCAACTTAATCAATCTTGATCTGGTCAAGACTGTATCCCAGCTCCTCTAAGTTTTCGTTTACAACAAGTTCCCTTTCCTCGATGAAAACCGAAGCAAAAAAAAAAGTACTCATTTAGGGCTTCCCCTATCTGCTCAGATTCCACACACAAGTTCCCTCCACTATCCCTTATCGGCCCTACCTTCTCCCTGATCATTCTCTTATTCCTCACGTATGAGTAAAATGCCTTTGGGGTCTCCCTAATCCTTCTTACCAAACCTTTTGTGCCCTCTCCTGGCTCTCCTCAGTCCATTTCTGAGCTCCTTTCTAGCAAGCCTGTAATCCTCGAAAGCTGTGCTAGATCCTTGCTCCCTCCACCTTACATAAGCTGCCTTCATCGTTTTGACGAGAAGTTCCTCTGTCCTCGTCATCCAAGGTTCCTTAATCTTGCTCCTTCTTTCCTGTCTCAGAGGGACAAATTTGTGTGTCCCACTGCTCCTTAAACAGTCTCCACATGTCTGCTGTGCCCTTTCTGTGGAACAGTTGCTCCTACTCTGTATTTCCCAACTCCTGCCTGATAGCGTCATAATTTCCTTTTCCCAATTAAATATCTTCCCTCGGTAACTGCTCCTTTCCCTCTCCAAGGCTACGGTAAATGTGAGGCAGTTGTGGTCACTGTCACCAAAGTGCTCTCCCACTGTGTGATCTGACACCTGTCCTGGCTCATTGCCGAGCACCAAATCCAAAATGGCCTCTCCCCTCGTCGGTCTGTCTACATACTGGGTAAGGAAACCCTCCTGAACACACCTGACAAAACCGGCTCCATCCAAACCATCTGCACTGAGGAGGTTCCAGTCAATATTGGGAAAGTTGAATTCCCCCATAACAACCACCCTGCGACATCTGCATTTTTCCAGAATCTGCCGACCTATGAGATCTTCAATTTCCCTACTGCTATTAGGGGGTCTGTAGAAAACCCCCAATGCGGTGGCTGCTCCCTTGCTGTTCCTAACTCCCACCCATACTGACTCAGTAGAGAAACCTTCCTCAACTTCCTTCGTTTCTGTAGCTGTGATGCACTCTCTGATTAGCAATGCTACACCCCTCCTCTTTTTCCACCCTCCCTGTTCTTTTTAAACATTCTAAACCCTGTAACATTAAGCAACCATTCCTGCCCCTGTGAAACCCACGTCTCCGTTATGGCCACAACATCGCAGCCCCAAGTACTGATCCATGCTCTAAGTTCCTCACTCTTATTTCAGACACTCCGTGCGTTAAAGCTTTAACCGATCCCTTTGTTTCATTGCGTGAGAGACCTTCCCGATAGATTCACTGCATCCTGTCACTGCCCCATCTACCACTGCCCCCCCCCTCAGATATGTGGCTCTGATTCCCAGCCCCTACCCTCATCCCAATCCCTGGTCACCCCCTCAACCTTACTCCGGATTGGTTAGACATGACCACCGCTCCCCACCCAGTGACTAACTTCCTCTACACTGCCCCCTCCCAGTGACTAACTACCTCTACACTGTCCCCTTCCCAGTGATTAACTCCCCCTACACAGCCTTTTCCCAGTGATTAACTCCTTCTACACCACCTCCACCCAGTGACTAACTCCCTCTCCAGCACTCCACCAGACTAACTCCCTCTACACCGCCCCCCCGTGTCTAACTCTCTCTACACCGCCCCCTCCCTGTGACTAACTCTCTCTACACCGCCCCCTCCCAGTGACTAACTCCCTCTCCAGCACTCCACCAGTGACTAACTCCCTCTACACCGCCCCCTCCCTGTGACTAACTCCTTCTACACCATCCCCTCTACAGTGCCCCCTCCCTGTGACTAACTCCCTCTACACCGCCCCCTCCCTGTGACTAACTCCTTCTACACCGCCCCCTCCCTGTGACTAACTCCCTCTACACTGCCCCCTCCCTGTGACTAACTCCCTCTACACCGCCCCCTCCCTGTGACTAACTCCTTCTACACCGCCCCCTCCCTGTGACTAACTCCCTCTACACTGCCCCCTCCCTGTGACTAACTCCCTCTACACCGCCCCCTCCCTGTGACTAACTCTCTCTACACCGCCCTCTGCTACAGTAAACCTTCCTTCCATTGAGGTGACAATTGATCACCATTAAACTGTTTCCCATCACCAAGCCTCCTCCATCTCCATGGTGATAAATCTGATCTGGATACCACATCAACCTCCTCACCTTCTGAACTCTCTGTGATAACTTATTAACAAACCCCAGCCACTCCCTTCAACACAATCCACCTCCAAGTAGTCCCCACTGCCTTCTCCAAGTGTGTGGTCATTTTGTCCTGCATTATTATTACTCCCAATAATCTCTCAACCATGGACGCAAGTATCCTCATGTGGGATATAAATTAATTAATGTTATTTCTGCAAGTATAAATTCTGATACAGAACAGGAATGAGAAAATACATATTTAGCAAAAAGAAAGGATATGTTAGCATGAGACGTGAATACAGAACAATGGTGGATATATGGGCAAACAGGAAGACACCTGTTTCCCCCTTACACGGGGACACAGGAACAAACCCTAATCAAAGAGGTCAAAGTGGCCTCTGGATGGAAATAGATGCTGATAGAAGAAAAGATATGCCTAATCAATAATCTATAATAGACTGACGTCAAACACCCTTATGGGAGTCAGAGATAAGAGTTTGTCACGGACAAGACAGGATAAACAGAAGTTGTGGGATCAGTCTTAAGGAAATCTGTGACGTAAGCGAAGCAGGGAACAGACAATGGAATAAGGAAAACATATGGGAAAAGAAACTGTATAAATTGTAAGGGTTTTTTGGGATATAGTGTGCATTTTGTCATTGCCTTACCTGGTAATGAGACAGGGCACCCACCTATAGGTGTATAAATAAATGGCAGATTCAGATATTTGTCTCGGACTGAAATTATTAAAGTGAGTGAGCTTTTGTTTCTCACACTCATAGCCACCTTGGAGTAAGGATGCCCCTGAACAGTATGGCATGACATTATTGAACAGGGTTCCCATGTTCTGGAATAAAAAGTCAGGCTGTGAATCTGAAACCAAAGCAGAAACTGTTGATTGCACACTGTGGACATGTTTGGAATTTGAAAGAGAGAGCCAATAGGGGTTAGTGAGTTACATCCGATACCTGAACCTTTCATTATGCTCTGGGTGAGCTGCAGAATTGTTCCAGTATCTCTGTGTTGAGTTACTGATTGTTGAGAAATGAGATCAGCTGGCCATTTTTAGAAAGTCTTATCTCAAGCTGTTCCAAGACAGAAATTACTTCACATTGATCAACGAGATGCTGTCCAGCTGTTCCATTCTCTTTTCCTCTGGCTCTAGATAATAATATCCTGATTAAAAATAGATCTATAATTTCAGGATGCTTTCTGAATAACTAAACAAATATCCACTCTGCTCTGAACTCACATCCTCCAACCTTTCAAACATAAACCCCAGGAATAACCACAGGAAGCGAAATACAGACACTAAAGAAAAGATACAAACATTAATCTTCACAACAACTCTGCAAGTGTCTTTTACTGAGCACAGAACGGCCCTGTGATATTCCCTCTGTGATATTCCCTCTGTGACATTCCCTGTGATATTCCCTCTGTGATATTCCCTCTGTGACATTCCCTGTGACATTCCCTCTGTGATATTTCCTCTGTGATATTCCCTCTGCGACATTCCCTGTGATATTTCCTCTGTGACATTCCCTCTGTGACATTCCCTCTGTGATATTCCATGATATTCCCTCTTCGACATTCCCTGTGATATTTCCTCTGTGATATTCCCTCTGTAACATTCCCTGTGATATTTCCTCTGTGATATTCCCTCTGCGACATTCCCTCTGTGACATTCCCTCTCCAACATTCCCTGTGATATTTCCTCTGTGATATTCCCTCTGCGACATTCCCTCTGTGACATTCCCTCTCCAACATTCCCTGTGATATTTCCTCTGTGACATTCCCTCTGTGACATTCTGTGATATTTCCTCTGTGATATTCCCTCTGTGACATTCCCTCTGTGACATTCCATGATATTCCCTCTGCGACATTCCCTGTGATATTTCCTCTGCGACATTCCCTGTGATATTCCCTCTGTGACATTCCCTGTGATATTTCCTCTGTGATATTCCCTCTGCGACATTCCCTGTGATATTCCCTCTGTGACATTCCCTGTGATATTTCCTCTGTGATATTCCCTCTGCGACATTCCCTGTGATATTCCCTCTGTGACATTCCCTGTGATATTTCCTCTGTGATATTCCCTCTGCGACATTCCCTGTGATATTCCCTCTGTGACATTCCCTCTGCGACATTCCCTGTGACATTCCCTCTGTGATATTCCCTCTGCGACATTCCCTGTGACATTCCCTCTGTGACATTCCCTCTGTGACATTCCCTCTGCGACATTCCCTGTGACATTCCCTCTGTGATATTCCCTCTGCGACATTCCCTGTGACATTCCCTCTGTGATATTCCCTCTGCGACATTCCCTGTGAAATTCCTCTGCGACATTCCCTCTGCATCCTCCATGGCCATGACCTGAGCAGCAGGTAGTCACTGTGAGGGGGTGTGTTAGTGAAACACCAAGAAACCGGACTCGCTCCCTCAGCCAATCCAACCTTCTGCATCATTCACCATTTTCCTGGTTGGTCCTCTAGCTTCACACTATCCTCCCATGCTCCCTCCAAACTCCTTGATACCTTCAGCCTTGAGAAATCTATCTATCTCTTTCTTGAATATATTCAGAAACTGGCTTCCACAACCGAACTCCCCAGGGTCACCGGATTCTCTCCATGCCTGTCTGAAATCATCAATTCCTGTATCCTGAGACCTGAGGCCCTTGTTCTGGAACCTCCCCTCCTTCCAGTGACCATTTTCCAAAGACAGCCAGGTCCCTTTGTGCATTTACCTTCCCCAGTCTATCACCATTTATATAATAGGAAGATCCCGATGATTCCAGGGAGCAGCGGAGCCTGTTGGGATCCGTGAGTACACGGTTTAAATTTCTTTTAGTTCCTGTTTTTCTTCAGTACCTGAAGGCAGTTGGAGAGGTCACGGGGTCACACATTTGGGCAGTTGTTGTACCTGAAACACCGCTCAGGTAGGGTGTCCCACCTATTCTCCCCCTCTAACCAAAAATAAACATTCTATGCATCAGTTGGTAAGGTGACAAGTGTTTTCTTTTGTTTCTCTTTTGTTTTTTTTCCAGTAGTCTATTTGGGAATGGAGGTGAGGGCAGTTGGATGTTCCTCCTGCAGAATGTGGGAGGTAAGGGTCACCACTCGTGTCCCTGCTGACTGCATCTGTGGGAAGTGCACCCAACTCCAGCTCCTCGAAAACCACGTTAGGGAGCTGGAGCTGGATAAAACTTTGTATCATTCGGGAGGTGGAGGAGGTTATTGACAGGAGTTACAGAGAAGTCGTCACACCTCAAGTACAAGAAGAAAGTAGATGGGTTACTGTCAGGGGATGGAAAGGGAACCAGCAGGCACTGCAGAGATCCCCTATGCCCGTTCCCCTCAATAACAAGTATACCGTTTTGGATACTGTTGAGGAAAGGGGGGGAGCAGGGAACTTGCCAGGGGTAAGCAATGGGGCAGAAGTCTCTGTCACAGAGTCTGTTCCTGTTGCTCAGAAGGGAAGGGGGAAGAGGAACAGAGCATTAGTCATTGGGGACTCCATATTTAGGAGGACAGATAGGAGGTTCTGTGGGAATGAGAGATACTCTCAGTTGTTCTGTTGCCTCCAGGTGCCAGGTTTCGTGATGTCTCTGATTGTGTTTTCGGGATCCTTGAGGGGGAAGGGGAGCAGCCCCGAGTCGTTGTCCTCATAGGAACCAACGATATAGGTAGGATGAGAGATGAGGATTTAAGGTGGAAATTCAGGGAGCTAGGATGGAATGTGAGAGTGAGAACAAAGTGTTGTTATTTCTGGTTTGTTACCCGTGCCATGTGCAAGTGAGGTGAGGATTAGAGGGAGAGAGAGAGAGGAGTTAAATACATGGCTACAGGAATGGTGCAGGAGGGAGGGTTTTGAGTTCCTGGATAATAAGAGCTCTTTCTGGGGTAGGTGAGACTTTTACAAACAGGATGGTCTTCGCCTGAACCAGTGAGGTACCAATATCCTGGAGATGGACATTTGCTGATGATCTTCAGGAGGGTTTAAACTCATGCAACAGGGGGATGGGGACCTGAATTCTAGTTCCAGTGTACAGGAGGTGGAGGGTAGTGAGCTCAGGGATAGGTTTACAAGGTCACGAGAGGGCACCGGCAATCAGGGTGTTGGTTTGAAGTGTGTCTCCTTCAACGCCAGGAGCATCCGGAATAAGGTGGGGGAACTTGCAGCATGGGTCGGTACCTGGGACTTCGATGTTGTGGCCGTTTCAGAGACATGGGTAGAGCAGGAACAGGAATGGTTGTTATAGATTCCGGGGTTTAGATGTTTCGGTAAGAATAGAGAAGACGGTAAAAGGGGGAGGGTGTGGCGTTGTTCTTCAAGGGTAATATTACAACAGCTGAGGTAAGTTTGAGGACTCATCTACTGAGATAGTATGGGCTGAGGTTAGGAACAGGAAAGGACAGGTCACCCACCCTGTTGGGAGTTTTTCTATAGGCCTCCAAATAGTACAAGAGATGTAGAGGATAAGCTGCAGAGCTGGGCTGAGAGGTGGCAAATGGAGTTTATTGTGGAAAAGTGTGAGGTGATTCACTTTGGTTGGGGTAACCGGAATGCAAAGTACTGGGCTAATGGTAAGATTCTTGGTAGCGTAGATGAGCAGAGAGATCTCAGTGTCCAGGTACACAGATCCCTGAAAGTTGCCACCCAGGTTGACAGGGTTGTTAAGGAGGCACATGGTGTGTTGGTGTTTATTGGGAGAGGGATTGAGTTTCAGAGCCATGAGGTCATGCTGCAGCTGTACAAGACACTGGTGCGGCCGCACCTGGAGTATTGTGTACAGTTCTGGTCACCGCATTATAGGAAGGATGTGGAAGCTTTGGAAAGGGTTCAGAGGAGATTTACTAAGATGTTGCCTGGTATGGAGGGAAGGTCTTACGAGGAAAGGCTGAGGGTCTTGAGGCTGTTTTCATTAGAGAGACGAAGGTTGAGAGGTGACTTAATCGACAGGATCAAGGATGTCTCCGAGAGGGTGCAGAATGTTCTCACGGGGGAGAGGGACCAGCAGGAGGTCATTGTCCACATTGGAACCAACGACATTGGAAGGGAAAAGGCTGAGACTCTGAAGGGAGATTACAGAGAGTTAGGCAGGAATTTAAAAAGGAGGTCCTCAAGGGTAGTAACATCTGGATTACTCCCAGTGCTACGAGCTAGTGAGGGCAGGAATAGGAGGATAGAGCAGATGAATGCATGGCTGAGGAGCTGGTGTATGGGAGAAGGATTCACATTTTTGGATCGTTGGAATCTCTTTTGAGGTTGAAGTGACCTGTACAACAAGGACGGATTGCACCTAAATTGGAAGGGGACTAATATACTGGCTGGGAAATTTGCTAGAACTGCTTGGGAGGATTTAAACTAGTAAGGTGGGGTGTGGGACCCAGGGAGATAGTGAGGAAAGAGGTCAATCTGAGACTGGTACAGTTGAGAACAGAAGAGAGTCAAACAGTCAGGGCAAGCAGGGACAAGGTAGGACTAATAAATTAAACTGCATTTATTTCAATGCAAGGGGCCTAACAGGGAAGGCAGATGAACTCAGGGCATGGTTAGGAACATGGGACTGGGATATCATAGCAATTACAGAAACATGGCTCAGGGATGGGCAGGACTGGCAACTTAATGTTCCAGGATACAAATGCTACAGGAAGGATAGAAAGGGAGGCAAGAGAGGAGGGGGAGTGGCATTTTTGATAAGGGATAGCATTACAGCTGTGCTGAGAGAGGATATTCCCAGAAATACATCCAGGGAAGTTATTTGGGTGGAACTGAGAAATAAGAAAGGGATGATCACCTTACTGGGATTGTATTATAGACCCCCCAATAGTCAGAGGGAAATTGAGAAACAAACTTGTAAGGAGATCTCAGCTATCTGTAAGAATAATAGGGTGGTTATGGCAGGGGATTTTAACTTTCCAAACATCGACTGGGACTGCCATAGTGTTAAGGGTTTAGTTGGAGAGGAATTTCTTAAGTGTGTACAAGACAATTTTCTGATTCAGGATGTGATGTACCTACTAGAGAAGGTGCAAAACTTGACCTACTCTTGGGAAATAAGGCAGGGCAGGAAAGATTTACAAGGATGTTGCCAGGGTTGGAGGGTTTGAGCTACAGGGAGAGGCTGAACAGGCTGGGGCTGTTTTCCCTGGAGCGTTGGAGGCTGAGGGGTGACCTGATAGAGGTTTACAAAATTATGAGGGGCATGGATAGGGTAAATAGACAAAGTCTTTTCCCTGGGATCGGGGAGTCCAGAGCTAGAGGGTATAGGTTTAGGGTGAGAGGGGAAAGATATAAAAGAAACCTAAGGGGCAACTTTTTCACACAGAGGGTGGTATGTGTATGGAATGAGCTGCCAGAGGGTGTGGTGGAAGCTGGTACAATTGCAACATTTAAGAGGCATTTGGATGGGTACATGAATAGGAAGGGTTTGGAGGGATATGGGCCGGGTGCTGGCAGGTGGGACTAGATTGGGTTGGGATATCTGGTCAGCATGGACGGGTTGGACCGAAGGGTCTGTTTCCATGCTGCACATCTCTATGACTCTAAGATGATCAGAGGGTTAGGATTTGGATATGCCGGTGTCGGACTGGGGTGGACAAAGTTAAAAAAAATCACACAACACCAGGTTATAGTCCTAGAGGTTTAATTGGAAGCACTAGCTTTCGGAGCGACGCTGCTTCATCAGGTGGTTGTTTCTCAGGTGGACAGTGAGAGCCCTTTTCCTCGGACAGTGAAGGCTAACACGAGGGGACATAGCTTTAAATTGAGGGGTGACAGACTTAGGACAGATATCAGGGGTAGTTTCTTTACTCAGAGTAGTAGGGGCATGGAACTGCCTGTCTGCAACAGTAGTAGACTCGTCGACCTTAAGGGCATTTAAATGGACATTGGACATAGGACATACATATGGGTAATAATGGAATGGTGTAGGTTAGATGGGCATCAGATTCATTTCACAGGTCAGTGTGACATCGAGGGCTGAAGGGCCTGTACTGCACTGTAACGTTCGAAGTTCTAGGTGTAATACTCTGCCTTTCCAATTGAAGTGGATAACTTCACACTTCTCGACATCATACTACATCTGCTTTGGATTTGTCTGCTCACTCAACTGGTCTTAACTGCCTTACAGCATCTAATCCTCCTCACCTGGAGTAAATTTCCCAATATTACACTCGATCCCCTGCCCCAACTGTAGGTCCTGAATTTGCATGGAGCCCAGCACAGATCCCCATGGGGCTTACCCAAGGAGCAGAGATTATTTCAGCACGAACAGGTCATTGCAAATTCCAAACCCCTTCTGGTTTTAGTATAACAGGGAAGGCTGAAGAAAGCTCAGAAAGTACAGAAAGGCTTTCATTTAAGTAGCACCTTGCTTCACATCTGGAAGCATATTATATCCAGTGATGTGTAGTCATTGTTGTAATGTTGGATTGGAAGCAAGGTCCCATAAAGAGCAATGTGATTGTGGGCAGACCCTCGGGATTTTGCTGATTCAGGACTGAACATGGACTCAAAATTGAGTCCAACAGGTTCAGAGCTGAACCCTACCCTCCGTTCTGACTAAAGATCATCTCCCCGCCCCACCCTGATGTCTGTGTCTTGCCTCAGAAACATGAACCCTGCTGGAAATCACTCTCCCTTTTAAATGAGAAACCATGAACCACACCACAGGAAACAGTCAGGGGATGGGCTAAAGACTTCTATCACAACAGGGAACGTTTCCTATTCCTCACATCATCCCACAAGGAAAATGGAGAAGAATGTCAGAGGATGAGGAAGGTCAGGAAAACGGGAATGGCTCCAGTGAAAGGGCAGGCAGGGGGCTATGGGCTGGATGCCTTTCCTGGGATTTTGATGAACCGCAGAGCTGCCCCACCAGGTTCATCATCGTGGGATTGGACTGTGCCTTCGAGCAGCTTTCTGACAGAGAAAGAGTGAGAGAGAGAGTGGTGTTGAATTTGACAAAGCCATATTTACCATTTTCAATTACATTGCAACAATTCTCACCTTTCTGAGCAGCAAGATGAGCATTAACACATACTGAATGGTATAAACCTTCCTGGGGAACATGGAAGTGGGAGAGAAATACCAGAGGGTCACCTCTCTTTTAATACAATCACCTTCAACACAGGGCATTGCAGGCTGGCCAGAACTTTTATTACCCGTCCCTAGTTGCCCCTTGAGAAGGTGGGGGTGAGCTGCCTTCTTGACCCACTGCAATCCATGTGCTGTGGGTAGACCCACAATGCCCTGAGGGAGGGAATTCCAGGATTCTGACCCAGTGTGTAAATGAATCAGTGTGTGTGAACATGTCTGTGTGTGTGAGAGAGTGAGTGAGTGAGTGAGAGTGTGTGTGCACATGAGTGGGTGACTGTGTGTGGGTGAGTGAATATGTGTATGAGAGTGTGTGTGTGTGAGCGAGTGCGAGCACGTGTGAGTGGTGTGAGTGTGTGTGAGTGTGAATGGGTAAGCGACTGTGTGTGTGAGAGCATGTGTGTGGGAGCATATGTGAGTGCATGTGTGAGAGTGTGAGGGAGTGTATATGTGAGTGAGTGTGTAAGTGTGTGTGAGAGCATGTGCATGTGAATGTGAGAGTGAGTGTGTGAATGTGTATGAGAGTGTGTGAGTGAGTGTGTATGAGAGTGAGTGTGTATGAGAGTGAGTGTGTATGAGAGTGAGTATGGGTGAGTGTGTGAGTGAGAGTGAGTGTGTGTATGGGTGAGTGAGTGTGTGAGACAGAGAGAAAGAGAGAGAGAGAGAGTGTGAATGTGTGTGTGTGAGAGAGTCAGTATGAATGGGTATGTGAGTGAGTGTGTGTGTATGGGTGACTGAGTGAGTGAGAGTGAGTGAGTGAGTGAGTGAGTGAGTGAGTGAGTATGTGTGTGTGTGTGAGTCAGTATGAATGGGTATGTGAGTGAGAGTGTGAGTGAGTGTGAGAGTGTGTGAGAGTCTGAGTGAGTGTGAGTGTGAGTGTGAGTGTGAGTGTGAGTGTGAGTGAGAGAGTGAGAGAGTGAGAGAGTGTGAGAGTGTGAGTGAGTGAGTGTGTGAGTGAGTGAGTGTGTGAGTGAGTGTGAGTGAGTGTGAGTGAGTGTGAGAGTGAGAGTGAGAGTGTGAGTGTGAGTGTGAGTGTGAGTGTGAGTGTGAGAGTAACTGTGCGAGGTTCAGTTTGCTGGGGCTCCCTGGTGATGCTTGTGATAAATCCAGTGCCGTGGCTCTGACAAGCCCAAGTTAAAATTAATTAAATCTCTTCAACAACTCTTCCATAAATTTCCAAAAATAGACAAAACACGCTCCAGTGCGATGCCACAATGTAAAAAACTCACTTCTCAAAATCCAATCTCACCAATTATAGCACGTTAATTACAGGGCACAGGACCCACACACTAACAGTTAGAATCTCCCTCATAATCATAGTATCGAATTGGCAAGGGAACAGCTGGCCCCACCCAGACAGATCAGGCTTTGACTTGTCCCAGTTCCTTCCCATTTCCATTGTCCAGAGTGAGAATAGCCAGCAGCAGTTATCCAGGGCCCAGCATTGGGATCAGAATCAGCTCCCTCACTGTCACACACTGGGCGGTTTGAATTACTCTTTCCACCAGCCCGTACTTCGATCCGAAATCTCGCTGCTCCTTCACAGCTCTGGGCTTCTCACTGCCTAGAATAAGGCCAATCAGCCCATCGTGCCTATCCCAGCTCTTTACACAAACATTGTTAGTGAGTTTTGAGAAACTTTGTAGCTCAGGTTAAGGTTCTGGATGTAGGTTTGCTCGCTGAGCTGGAAGGTTCATTTTCAGACGTTTCGTCACCATACTAGGTAACATCATCAGTGAGCCTCCAAAGAAAGCACTACATTGGACAAACAGGCAGAAAGCTAGCTACCAGGACACATGAACACCAACTAGCCTCAAAAAGACATGACCCTCTCTCACTAGTATCCTCACATACAGATGAGGAAGGACACCACTTCGACTGGGACAATACACCCATCTTAGGACAAGCCAAACAAAGCCATGCACGAGAATTCCTAGAAGTATAGCATTCCAACAGGAACTCTATCAACAAACACATTGACTTGGATCCCATTTACCAGCCTCTGAGAAAAAGAACAGAAAATGACATTGTCATAGGGAATGATGTCCCACAGGAAATGACATCACCACCCCAAGGAAACCCAAACACAAATAAAAAGCAGGCCATGCCACCAGTGCTTCATCCAGAGGCTCACTGATGATGTTACCTCGTATGGTGATGAAACATCTGAAAAGGAACCTTCCAGCTCAGCAAGCAAACCTACATCCACAAACATCATTCCTTTGTGCCAATCTCCTAATTTCTCCTCATCTCCCTGCACACCATTTCTATTTAAATAACCATCCAATACCCTCTTGAGTACCTCAATGGAACCTGCCTCCCCCATATTTCCAGGCTGTGCATTCCTCAGTCGAAGCACTCACTGGGTGTCAACATTTTTTCTCACATCACTCTTCTTCTATTTGCAGATCAGTTGAAATCTGTGCCCTCTCTCCTTGTTCCTTTTCCAAGAGGAAACAACTTCTCCCTCCCTCTCCTCTGTCCAGTCCTGCTCATGACCTCCATCCAATCTTCTGTCCAGAGAGAACAGTGCTAGCTTCTCCAACCGCTCCTCATTGCTGAGGTTTCTCATCCCTGGATCCATTCCTGTCAATTGGTTCAGCTTCACCACTCAGAGGATTCTTGAATGGCTCTTTCTCAGATTTGTAATGAACTCTCCTGCACTGAGCCATATCTGCCCGAACTCCACCCTCAATTTATCACTGAGTGATGCTGACTCTGACTGGATAGATTCCAGGAGATATAATCACATGCTCTCCAGTGATTGGCCCTCAATCATGTCCATCTCATAGTGCTCTGCCTTCATTCACCAATAGGAAAGTGAGGAGAATCTGAGACTCTCTGATTGGATGGTTTTTAATTCATCAAGGAGTCTTGCTTTATGTTCCTTTCATGGGATGTTGTTGCTGGGCAGGGTCAGCATCTGTTGGCCATCCTCATCTGCCCTTTGAACTCAGTGTCCTTCTCGGGCCATTTCAGAGGACAGTTAAGAGTCAACCCCATGGCTGTGGGTCTGGGGTCTCTTGTGGGCCAGACTGGGTAAGGATGGCAGTTCCCTTCCCAAAAGGACATTCATTTATCAGAGAGGTATTTACAAGGATCAGTTGTAGTTATTGTAGGTCACCATCAATGCAACTAATTTGTTTGGTAGTAGTTTGGCTTTCTGGATACAGAATTGGCTGGCCCATAGAATACAGAGGGTGATAGTAAATTGAAAGTATTCAGCCTAGAGCTCAGTGACTGGTGGTGTTATGCAGTGATCTGCTCTGGGACCTCTGCTCTTTGTGATTTTTATAAATTATTTGGATGAAGAAGTGGAGGGGGGTGGGGGGGGGGGTCAGGAAGTTTGCTGATGACACGAAGGTTGGTGGAGTGGTAGATAGTGTGGAGGGCTGTTGTAGGATGCAATGGGATACTGACAGGATGCAGAACTGGGCTGATAAGTGGCAGATGGAGTTCAACCTGGAGAAGTGTGAAGTGATTCACTTTGGGAGGTCGAATTTGAATGCCGAATACAGGGTTAAAGGCAGGATTCTTGACAGTGTGGAGGAACAGAAGGATCTTGGGGCCCATGTCCATAGATCCCTCAGAGTTATCACCCAAGTTGATAGGATTGTCAAGAAGGTATATGATGTGTTGGCTTTCATTAGAAGGGGGATTGCGTTTTAAGAGCCATGAGGTTCTGCTGCAGCTCTATAGAGCCCTGGTTAGACCAAGCTTGTAATATTGTATTTGGTTCTGATCACCTCATTATGGAAGGATGTAGAAGCTTTAGAGAGGGTGCAGAGGAAATATCCAAGATGCTGCCACGATTGGAGGGCAGGTCTTGTGAAGAAAGGTTTGAGGGAGTTAGGACTTTTCTCATTGGAGCGAAGAAGGATGAGGGATGACTTAAGAGGTGTACAAGATGATGAGGCATGGATAGACTGGATAGCCAGAGACGTTTTCTCAGGATGGAAATGCGTATCATGGAGGGGGACATACTTTTAAGGTGATTGGAGGTAGGTTATGGGGAGATGTCAGAGGTAGGTTCTTTACACAGCGGTGAGTGAGTGAAATGCAGTGGTAGTAGAGTCAGATACATTCGGGACATTCAAGCGACTCTTGGATAGGCGCATGGAAGATAGTACAATGAAGGGTACGTGGGTTAGTGTGATCTTAGAGAAGGATAAAAGGTCATCACAACATCGAGGGCTATGGGGTCTGTAGTGCTCTATGTTCTAATTTTTTAATATCCAGTAGTACTCTTACACACAACTGAGCAGTTTCTTTTCCCATCACTAGGTCACCTGTAAAACCAAAAGAGCTGCAGATGTTGTAAATCAGAAACAAAAACAGAAATTGCTGGAAAAGCTCAGCAGGTCTGGCAGCATCTGTAGAGAGAAATCAGAGTTAACCCGACCTGCTGAGCTTTTCCAGTAATTTCTGTTTTTGTCACTAAATCACCTGTAGTTTTTTTTATCATCTAATAACCACCCCCAGGAAATAACCCGTGTTTTCCAACTGATTAAGTTACATGCAAAGCCCGCGAAAGGGAACATTCCAGATGTTTAATATTTAAAGGTAAACTTGAGCAGGCCCCCACAGACATGGCCCTGAGAGTCCGAATCCAGGGACATTACCATGAAGTTGCCCCAGCATTACAATGCAAAAACAGCAACATGCAAACACACAACAGCACAGATTTTAAAAACAGCTGATGGTGCTCCTAGCCTGGAGTCTCCTGGAGATTAATCTATAAAGTCCTGCAGATTCTCAGGCCAACCCATGGAATCAGCGACCTTTCTAAACTACTGTTCCTACTTAGACTACTCAGTGAGGTTGGTTAACTCAGTCAGTTGGAATGGCTGAGTTACAAGGCAGTGTAATACTAAGAGGGTGGTTTCAAATCCCATACTGGCTGAGATTACCAGTTCTCAATCTCTCGCCTTGCCTGAGGTGTGGTGACCCTCAGGTTAAACAGTCTCCATGTGTTGAGGGAGTTGGATAATGCTGACTTGACCATTTCCTTTCTGAGCCATTGAACAGTGTGTCATCAGCAAACAGAGAAACAAGACCCTGCTGTTTCATTCCAAATCCTGCAGCAATCTAACAAAATACTGAGGTCCCAGCACAGAGTACAGGACTACCATATGGTGGATTTTCCCAAAGTATTCTGCTCACATCTGCAGTTATATCTGACACCCAGGTTATGACACACAGTCAGGTTTGAGACACAAGCTGTCCTTGGTAGTTCGGTCTCACTTCTCTTCATTAGCCGTCCACACAGCACTCACAAACATCAGGCGGCTGGTGCCTCAGGGAAAGGACCACACAGTCCCCTTGGTCTACGTGACTCCAGTCCGGACAGGAATGTGAACAAGTTAGTCAGGCACCAGTGATATTGGGAATGAATATCTGCCTCACCGATGTTGCTCAGACTCTGAGAATTCAGTTTAAAAATTGCAAGCAGTTGTGATTGTAAGCTGAGAAAGGAAGTTAAATTTTAAAATCCTATCAAAACATTTTTCACTAAAGCACTTTGCCCAGAATGTCTTATCAAAACATTAATTCAAAATATTAATGTCTCCAGCTATAAAACCGAACCATTATAGTAACTGTGATTGTGTATTTTTCACAGTGTTTTTGTGAAATGTCTGACTGGGAACACAGAGAGGAATCCGGCTGCAGTCCCGGAAATACTTGGGAACATCTAACAACATCACCTTATTCTGAACAACGAACATCACTGGGTTCAATTTGAGGCAACTTTGTTCTCAGTTCTTATAGCACACTTCTCTTCACCTGTTCAAAACTGCACATCTCCGGGATGTGAGAAAGCAGTGACACTGAGAGCAATCAGCTCAGTGAACCCAGAGTAGGAGAGATACACACCCACTGAAAACTGGATCGACTCTGTAACCGAGGGCAACACGGATGTGCAGGACAGCAGTCTGATCTGTCCCAAATTAATCAAAACAAACGAGAGGTGATCCACAGGCTGCTTTTAGGTGATTGAAGAGTCAGCATTCATAGGTACAGAGACAAGAAACAATACACATATAAGGGACACAGAGCACTGACCCTATGACAGTGCGGCACTCCCTCAGCACTGACCCTATGACAGAGCCTGCTCCCTCAGCACTGACCTTCTGACAGTGCGGCACTCCGTCACTACTGATCCTCCGACAGTGCGGCTCTCTCTCAGCACTGCCCCTCCGACAGTGCAGCACTCCCTCAGCACTGACCCTCCGACAGTGCACACTCCCTCAGCACTGACCCTCCGATAGTGCGGCACTCCCTCAGCACTGACCCTCCGACAGTGCAGCACTCCCTCAGCACTGACCCTCTGACAGTGCGGCACTCCCTCAGTACTAACCCTCCGACAGTGCGGCCCTCCCTCAGTAGTGACCCTCTGACAGTGCGGCACTCCCTCAGTAGTACGGGTGTGTTTGAGGGTGAGTAACAGGGTTGGGGCAAAGGGAGTGTGCTATTCACTGTGATGTTTGCACCGTCTTCATGGTTTCGGTGTTTTTTTGCGAGTACCCCATTCTGAACCGTGTAACCTGTTACCACGACGTGTTGTGCCCTGTGATAATGTCTCTTTATTGGTCTGTCCGTGTTGTATAAAGTGGAAACTAGTAGGGCAGGAGGAGGCCATTCAGCGTGTGTGCCTGTGCTGGCCCTGGCTGTATGGGCTGATCCCGTACTCCCCTGCACCCTGCCCCGTCCTGTCATTGCTCACGTCCTAACTGTGAGAATTGTTCCTGTTCCCCTTCGCTGCTCTTCCTGTTCCAGCCAGTACCTGGCAGAGATCGGGCATCTCACCACCTCCAGCTTGGGAGTCCTTGCTTCGAGCAGCTGTAATCACCAGGGGATGGACTGTGGGTGGAACTGTTGCTGATGTGGAGATGACAGGACAGGGTGATGTCCAGAGCTCTGTGGGCAGTATGGTTCATTCTCACCTTGTCCTGACAGTGACAGACAGACAGATTCACTGTGGGTCCCAGCCACAATCACTGGGCCAACCTGGTGACTGCTGTACACACCCTGGAAGCAGTGAGGGTGAGCTGGAGAGATTCAGGGTGCTCTCTCCTGCCCTTATACTGAGGCTGGTTGTGAACACAGGTCTGTGTCTGTCCTGAAGCAGAGATCTCCACCCAGTCATCTCCCCTCCCAGCCACCCCCCACCTCCTGAATTCAGCCCCAGTCTCCCCATCACCAGCCTGCCTTCCTGAGACACTCTGATATTCCAGATGTCCCTGATTACTCTGAGCACCACCCGTTGAGATCCCAGCAGGAACACCGAGAGCAACCGGAGCTCAGTTTCCCAAAGCCCAGCAACGTACAGCCCGTCTTGGTGAAAGTGCGTGTGGGAGTATCCAGCTGAGGGGAATGACATCTCCTGCAGGAATGTCCACCACTGGCTCCTGTTCCATCCTGCCCCACAACTGACCCTAACTCCAGGCTCACCATACCCTCACCACCTACCCCCCCGAGGGGCTGTTTCTACAGGACATCCCCCCCCCCTCCCCCTGAACATAAGGAAGCAGCATGGCCAGGGACACAGAGGGAGGGGGGGGGGAGGGGGAGGGGGAGGGGGAGGGGGAGGGGGACAGGGAGGGGAGAGGGAGGGACACAGAGGGAGGGGGAGAGGGAGGGACACAGAGGGAGGGGGAGAGGGAGGGGGAGAGGGAGGGACACAGAGGGAGGGGGAGAGGGAGGGACACAGAGGGAGGGGAGAGGGAGGGACACAGAGGGAGGGGAGAGGGAGGGACACAGAGGGAGGGGAGAGGGAAGGACACAGAGGGAGGGACACAGAGGGAGGGGAGAGGGAGGGGGAGAGGGAGGGACACAGAGGAGGGGAGAGGGAGGGGGAGAGGGAGGGACACAGAGGGAGGGGAGAGGGAGGGACACAGAGGGAGTGGAGAGGGAGGGGGAGAGGGAGGGACACAGAGGGAGGGGAGAGGGAGGGACACAGAGGGAGGGGAGAGGGAGGGGGGAGATGGAGGGGGAGAGGGAGGGGGAGAGGGAGGGACACAGAGGGAGGGACACAGAGGGAGGGGAGAGGGAGGGGGAGATGGAGGGGAGAGGGAGGGGGAGAGGGAGGGACACAGAGGGAGGGACACAAAGGGAGGGACACAGCGGGAGGGGAGAGGGAGGGACACAGAGGGAGGGGAGAGGAGGGACACAGAGGGAGGGAGAGGGAGGGGAGAGGGAGGGGGAGAGGGAGGGACACAGAGGGAGGGACACAAAGGGAGGGACACAGCGGGAGGGGAAAGGGAGGGACACAGAGGGAGGGACACAGAGGGAGGGGAGAGGGAGGGACACAGAGGGAGGGACACAGAGGGAGGGACACAGAGGGAGGGGAGAGGGAGGGACACAGAGGGAGGGACACAGAGGGAGGGGAGAGGGAGGGACACAGAGGGAGGGACACAGAGGGAGGGGGAAGGACACAGAGGGAGGGACACAGAGGGAGGGGGAGAGGGAGGGGAGAGGGAGGGACACAGAGGGAGGGGAGAGGGAGGGGGAGGGACACAGAGGGAGGGACACAGAGGGAGGGAGAGGGAGGGGACACAGAGGGACAGAGAGGGGGAGAGTGAGGAGGAGAGGGAGAGACACAGAGGGGGAGAGGGAGGGACACAGAGGGGGAGAGGGAGGGGGAGAGGGAGGGGAGAGGGAGGGACACAGAGGGGGAGAGGGAAGGGGAGAGGGAGGGAGAGAGGGAGGGAGAGAGGGAGGGACACAGAGGGGGAGAGGGAGGGGGAGAGTGAGGAGGAGAGGGAGGGAGAGAGGGAGGGACACAGAGGGAGGGACACAGAGGGGGAGAGGGAGGAGGAGAGGGAGGAGGAGAGGGAGAGACACAGAGGGGGAGTGGGAGGGGGAGAGGGTGGGACACAGAGGGGGAGAGGGAGGGACACAGAGGGAGACAGGGAGGGGGAGAGGGAGGGGAGAGGGAGGGACACAGGGGGGAGAGAGAGGGGGAGAGGGACGGGGAGAGGGAGGGACACAGAGGGGGAGAGTGAGGAGGAGAGGGACGGACACAGAGGGGGAGAGGGAAGGGGAGAGGGAGAGAGAGAGGGAGGGACACAGAGGGAGGGACACAGAGGGGAGAGGGAGGAGGAGAGGGAGGGGCACAGAGGAAGACAGTGAGGAGGAGAGGGAGAGACACAGAGGGGGAGAGGGAGGGGGAGAGGGAGGAGGAGAGGGAGAGACACAGAGGGGGAGAGGGAGGGGGAGAGGGAGAGACACAGAGGGGGAGAGGGAGGGGCGAGGGAGGGACACAGAGGGGGAGTGGGAGGGGGAGGGGGAGAGGGAGAGGGAGGGGGAGAGGGGGGGGAGAGGGAGAGACACAGAGGGAGAGGGCGGGGGAGAGGGAGAGACACAGAGGGAGAGAGGGAGAGGGAGGGGGAGAGGAGAGACACAGAGGGAGAGAGGGAGGGACACAGAGGGGGAGAGGAGAGGGAGAGACACAGAGGGAGAGAGGGAGAGGGAGGGACACGGGGGGAGAGGGAGAGGGAGGGGGAGAGGGGGAGACACAGAGGGAGAGAGGGAGGGGACAGAGGGGGAGAGGGAGAGACACAGAGGGAGAGAGGGAGGGGGAGAGGGAGGGGGAGTGGGGGGAGAAGGAGGGGGAGTGGGGCGAGAGAGGGAGGGGGGAGTGGGAGAGACACAGAGGGGGAGGGGGAGAGGGAGTGGGAGGGACACAGAGGGGGAGAGGGAGGGGAGAGGGAGGGAGAGAGGGAGGGGGAGAGCGAGGGACACAGAAGGGGAGGGGGAAGGGAGGGGGAGGGACACAGAGGGAGGGACACAGAGGGAGGGGAGAGGGAGGGGAGAGGGAGGGGATACAGAGGGACAGAGAGGGGAGAGTGAGGAGGAGAGGGAGAGACACAGAGGGGGAGAGGGAGGGGAGAGGGAGAGACACAGAGGGAGAGAGGGAGGACACAGAGGGGGAGAGGGAAGGGGAGAGGGAGGGAGAGAGGGAGGGAGAGAGGGAGGGACACAGAGGGGAAGAGAAAGGGGGAGAGGGATGGAGAGAGGGAGGGGGAGAGTGAGGGACACAGAAGGGGATGGGGAAGGGAGGGGGAGGGACACAGAGGGAGGGACACAGAGGGAGGGGGAGAGGAGGGGAGAGGGAGGGACACAGAGGGAGGGGAGAGGGAGGGGAGGGACACAGAGGGAGGGACACAGAGGGAGGGGAGAGGGAGGACACAGAGGGAGGGGAGAGGGAGGGGGAGAGGGAGGGGAGAGGGAGGGATACAGAGGGACAGAGAGGGGGAGAGTGAGGAGGAGAGGGAGAGACACAGAGGGGGAGAGGGAGGGGAGAGGGAGAGACACAGAGGGAGAGAGGGAGGACACAGAGGGGGAGAGGGAGGGGAGAGGGAGGGGAGAGGGAGGGACACAGATGGGGAGAGGGAAGGGGAGAGGAGGGAGAGAGGGAGGAGAGAGGGAGGGACACAGAGGGGGAGAGGAGGGGGAGAGGGAGGGAGAGAGGGAGGGGGAGAGTGAGGGACACAGAAGGGGAGGGGGAAGGGAGGGGGAGGGACACAGAGGGAGGGACACAGAGGGAGGGGAGAGGGAGGGGGAGAGGGAGGGGGAGAGGGAGGGGAGAGGGAGGGACACAGATGGGGAGAGGGAAGGGGAGAGGGAGGGAGAGAGGGAGGGAGAGAGGGAGGGACACAGAGGGGGAGAGGGAGGGGGAGAGGGATGGAGAGAGGGAGGGGGAGAGTGAGGGACACAGAAGGGGATGGGGAAGGGAGGGGGAGGGACACAGAGGGAGGGACACAGAGGGAGGGGAGAGGGAGGGGAGAGGGAGGGACACAGAGGGAGGGGAGAGGGAGGGGGAGGGACACAGAGGGAGGGACACAGAGGGAGGGGAGAGGGAGGGACACAGAGGGAGGGGAGAGGGAGGGGGAGAGGGAGGGGAGAGGGAGGGATACAGAGGGACAGAGAGGGGGAGAGTGAGGAGGAGAGGGAGAGACACAGAGGGGGAGAGGGAGGGGAGAGGGAGAGACACAGAGGGAGAGAGGGAGGGACACAGAGGGGGAGAGGGAGGGGAGAGGGAAGGGGAGAGGGAGGGAGAGAGGGAGGGAGAGAGGGAGGGACACAGAGGGGGAGAGGGAGGGGGAGAGGGAGGGAGAGAGGAGGGGGAGAGTGAGGGACACAGAAGGGGAGGGGGAAGGGAGGGGGAGGGACACAGAGGGAGGGACACAGAGGGAGGGGAGAGGGAGGGACACAGAGGGAGGGAGAGGGAGGGGGAGAGGGAGGGGAGAGGGAGGGATACAGAGGGACAGAGAGGGGAGAGTGAGGAGGAGAGGGAGAGACACAGAGGGGGAGAGGGAGGGGAGAGGGAGAGACACAGAGGAGAGAGGGAGGGACACAGAGGGGGAGAGGGAGGGGAGAGGGAGGGGGAGAGGGAGGGGAGAGGGAGGGACACAGATGGGGAGAGGGAAGGGGAGAGGGAGGGAGAGAGGGAGGGAGAGAGGGAGGGACACAGAGGGGGATAGGGAGGGGGAGAGGGATGGAGAGAGGGAGGGGGAGAGTGAGGGACACAGAAGGGGATGGGGAAGGGAGGGGGGAGGTTCACAGAGGGAGGGACACAGAGGGAGGGGGAGAGGGAGGGGAGAGGGAGGGACACAGAGGGTGGGGAGAGGGAGGGGGAGGGACACAGAGGGAGGGACACAGAGGGAGGGGAGAGGGAGGGACACAGAGGGAGGGGAGAGGGAGGGGGAGAGGGAGGGGAGAGGGAGGGATACAGAGGGACAGAGAGGGGAGAGTGAGGAGGAGAGGGAGAGACACAGAGGGGGAGAGGGAGGGAGAGGGAGAGACACAGAGGAGAGAGGGAGGGACACAGAGGGGGAGAGGGAGGGGAGAGGGAGGGACACAGATGGGAGAGGGAAGGGGAGAGGGAGGGAGAGAGGGAGGGACACAGAGGGAGGGACACAGAGGGGAAGAGGGAGGAGGAGAGGGAGGAGGAGAGGGAGAGACACAGAGGGGGAGTGGGAGGGGGAGAGGGTGGGACACAGAGGGGGAGAGGGAGGGACACAGAGGGAGACAGGGATGGGAGAGGGAGGGGAGAGGGAGGGACACGGGGGAGAGAGAGGGGGAGAGGGACGGGGAGAGAGAGGGGGAGAGGGACGGGAGAGGGAGGGGGAGAGGGAGGGACACAGAGGGGGAGAGTGAGGAGGAGAGGGACGGACACAGAGGGGGAGAGGGAAGGGGAGAGGGAGAGAGAGAGGGAGGGACACAGAGGGAGGGACACAGAGGGAGGGACACAGAGGGGGAGAGGGAGGAGGAGAGGGAGGGGCACAGAGGAAGACAGGAGGAGGAGAGGGAGAGACACAGAAGGGGAGAGGGAGGGGGAGAGGGAGGAGGAGAGGGAGAGACACAGAGGGGGAGAGGGAGGGGGAGAGGGAGGGACACAGAGGGGGAGTGGGAGGGGGAGGGGGAGAGGGAGGGGGAGAGGAGAGACACAGAGGGGAGAGGGAGGGGCGAGGGAGGGACACAGAGGGGGAGTGGGAGGGGGAGGGGGAGAGGGAGGGACACAGAGGGGAGGGACACAAAGGGAGGGACACAGCGGGAGGGGAGAGGGAGGGACACAGTGGGAGGGGAGAGGGAGGGACACAGAGGGAGGGGAGAGGGAGGGGGAGAGGGAGGGGGAGAGGGAGGGACACAGAGGGAGGGACACAAAGGGAGGGACACAGAGGGAGGGGAGAGGGAGGGACACAGAGGGAGGGACACAGAGGGAGGGAGAGGGAGGGACACAGAGGGAGGGACACAGAGGGAGGGACACAGAGGGAGGGGAGAGGGAGGGACACAGAGGGAGGGACACAGAGGGAGGGACACAGAGGGAGGGGAGAGGGAGGGACACAGAGGGAGGGACACAGAGGAGGGGAGAGGGAGGGACACAGAGGGAGAGGGACACAGAGGGAGGGGGAGAGGGAGGGGGAGGGACACAGAGGGAGGGAGACACAGAGGGGAAGGGGGAGAGGGAGGGGAGAGGGAGGGGGAGGGACACAGAGGGAGGGACACAGAGGGAGGGGAGAGGGAGGGACACAGAGGGAGGGGAGAGGGAGGGGGAGAGGGAGGGATACAGAGGGACAGAGAGGGGGAGAGTGAGGAGGAGAGGGAGAGACACAGAGGGGGAGAGGGAGGGACACAGAGGGGGAGAGGGAGGGGAGAGGGAGGGGAGAGGGAGGGACACAGAGGGGGAGAGGGAAGGGGAGAGGGAGGGGGAGAGGGAAGGGGAGAGGGAGGGACACAGAGGGGGAGAGGGAGGGAGGAGAGTGAGGAGGAGAGGGAGGGAGAGAGGGAGGGACGGAGAGGGAGGGAGAGAGGGAGGGACACAGAGGGAGGGACACAGAGGGGAGAGGGGAGAGGGAGGAGGAGAGGGAGGAGGAGAGGGAGAGACACAGAGGGGGAGTGGGAGGGGGAGAGGG